>NW_027469006.1:0-30445 GCF_051014615.1 Bombus vancouverensis nearcticus
CATTTCACAGTGCTAATGCAACGCACAACCATTTAAGCGTCGAAACGAGCGAAATATCTCGCAAATCGCGAAACTTTCGATTTTTTGGACGATAAATGGCCGTGACTTCCTTCCCGTTGGAGATATTTCGACGTTTAAGCGCTCGTTGAACTCCATTTCACAGTGCTAATGCAACGCACTACCATTTAAGCGTCGAAACGAGCGAAATATCTCGCAAATCGCGAAAATTTCGATTTTTTGGACGATAAATGGCCGTAACTTCCTTCCTGTTGGAGATATTTCGACGTTTAAGCGCTCGTTGAACTCCATTTCACAGTGCTAATGCAATGCACAACCATTTAAGCGTCGAAACGAGCGAAATATCTCGCAAATCGCGAAAATTTCGATTTTTTGGACGATAAATGGCCGTAACTTCCTTCCCGTTGGAGATATTTCGACGTTTAAGCGCTCGTTGAACTCCATTTCACAGTGCTAATGCAATGCACAACCATTTAAGCGTCGAAACGAGCGAAATATCTCGCAAATCGCGAAAATTTCGATTTTTTGGACGATAAATGGCCGTAACTTCCTTCCCGTTGGAGATATTTCGACGTTTAAGCGCTCGTTGAACTCCATTTCACAGTGCTAATGCAATGCACAACCATTTAAGCGTCGAAACGAGCGAAATATCTCGCAAATCGCGAAAATTTCGATTTTTTGGACGATAAATGGCCGTAACTTCCTTCCCGTTGGAGATATTTCGACGTTTAAGCGCTCGTTGAACTCCATTTCACAGTGCTAATGCAATGCACAACCATTTAAGCGTCGAAACGAGCGAAATATCTCGCAAATCGCGAAAATTTCGATTTTTTGGACGATAAATGGCCGTAACTTCCTTCCCGTTGGAGATATTTCGACGTTTAAGCGCTCGTTGAACTCCATTTCACAGTGCTAATGCAATGCACAACCATTTAAGCGTCGAAACGAGCGAAATATCTCGCAAATCGCGAAAATTTCGATTTTTTGGACGATAAATGGCCGTAACTTCCTTCCCGTTGGAGATATTTCGACGTTTAAGCGCTCGTTGAACTCCATTTCACAGTGCTAATGCAATGCACAACCATTTAAGCGTCGAAACGAGCGAAATATCTCGCAAATCGCGAAAATTTCGATTTTTTGGACGATAAATGGCCGTAACTTCCTTCCCGTTGGAGATATTTCGACGTTTAAGCGCTCGTTGAACTCCATTTCACAGTGCTAATGCAATGCACAACCATTTAAGCGTCGAAACGAGCGAAATATCTCGCAAATCGCGAAAATTTCGATTTTTTGGACGATAAATGGCCGTAACTTCCTTCCCGTTGGAGATATTTCGACGTTTAAGCGCTCGTTGAACTCCACTTCACAGTGCTAATGCAATGCACAACCATTTAAGCGTCGAAACGAGCGAAATATCTCGCAAATCGCGAAAATTTCGATTTTTTGGACGATAAATGGCCGTAAGTTCCTTCCCGTTGGAGATATTTCGACCTTTAAGCGCTCGTTGAACTCCATTTCACAGTGCTAATGCAATGCACAACCATTTAAGCGTCGAAACGAGCGAAATATCTCGCAAATCGCGAAAATTTCGATTTTTTGGACGATAAATGGCCGTAAGTTCCTTCCCGTTGGAGATATTTCGACCTTTAAGCGCTCGTTGAACTCCATTTCACAGTGCTAATGCAATGCACAACCATTTAAGCGTCGAAACGAGCGAAATATCTCGCAAATCGCGAAAATTTCGATTTTTTGGACGATAAATGGCCGTAACTTCCTTCCCGTTGGAGATATTTCGACGTTTAAGCGCTCGTTGAAATCCATTTCACAGTGCTAATGCAATGCACAACCATTTAAGCGTCGAAACGAGCGAAATATCTCGCAAATCGCGAAAATTTCGATTTTTTGGACGATAAATGGCCGTAACTTCCTTCCCGTTGGAGATATTTCGACGTTTAAGCGCTCGTTGAACTCCATTTCACAGTGCCAATGCAATGCACAACCATTTAAGCGTCGAAACGAGCGAAATATCTCGCAAATCGCGAAAATTTCGATTTTTTGGACGATAAATGGCCGTAACTTCCTTCCCGTTGGAGATATTTCGACGTTTAAGCGCTCGTTGAACTCCATTTCACAGTGCTAATGCAACGCACAACCATTTAAGCGTCGAAACGAGCGAAATATCTCGCAAATCGCGAAACTTTCGATTTTTTGGACGATAAATGGCCGTGACTTCCTTCCCGTTGGAGATATTTCGACGTTTAAGCGCTCGTTGAACTCCATTTCACAGTGCTAATGCAACGCACTACCATTTAAGCGTCGAAACGAGCGAAATATCTCGCAAATCGCGAAAATTTCGATTTTTTGGACGATAAATGGCCGTAACTTCCTTCCTGTTGGAGATATTTCGACGTTTAAGCGCTCGTTGAACTCCATTTCACAGTGCTAATGCAATGCACAACCATTTAAGCGTCGAAACGAGCGAAATATCTCGCAAATCGCGAAAATTTCGATTTTTTGGACGATAAATGGCCGTAACTTCCTTCCCGTTGGAGATATTTCGACGTTTAAGCGCTCGTTGAACTCCATTTCACAGTGCTAATGCAATGCACAACCATTTAAGCGTCGAAACGAGCGAAATATCTCGCAAATCGCGAAAATTTCGATTTTTTGGACGATAAATGGCCGTAACTTCCTTCCCGTTGGAGATATTTCGACGTTTAAGCGCTCGTTGAACTCCATTTCACAGTGCTAATGCAATGCACAACCATTTAAGCGTCGAAACGAGCGAAATATCTCGCAAATCGCGAAAATTTCGATTTTTTGGACGATAAATGGCCGTAACTTCCTTCCCGTTGGAGATATTTCGACGTTTAAGCGCTCGTTGAACTCCATTTCACAGTGCTAATGCAATGCACAACCATTTAAGCGTCGAAACGAGCGAAATATCTCGCAAATCGCGAAAATTTCGATTTTTTGGACGATAAATGGCCGTAACTTCCTTCCCGTTGGAGATATTTCGACGTTTAAGCGCTCGTTGAACTCCACTTCACAGTGCTAATGCAATGCACAACCATTTAAGCGTCGAAACGAGCGAAATATCTCGCAAATCGCGAAAATTTCGATTTTTTGGACGATAAATGGCCGTAAGTTCCTTCCCGTTGGAGATATTTCGACCTTTAAGCGCTCGTTGAACTCCATTTCACAGTGCTAATGCAATGCACAACCATTTAAGCGTCGAAACGAGCGAAATATCTCGCAAATCGCGAAAATTTCGATTTTTTGGACGATAAATGGCCGTAACTTCCTTCCCGTTGGAGATATTTCGACGTTTAAGCGCTCTTTGAACTCCATTTCACAGTGCTAATGCAATGCACAACGTTTAAGCGTCGAAACGAGCGAAATATCTCGCAAATCGCGAAAATTTCGATTTTTTGGACGATAAATGGCCGTAACTTCCTTCCCGTTGGAGATATTTCGACGTTTAAGCGCTCGTTGAACTCCATTTCACAGTGCTAATGCAATGCACAACCATTGAAGCGTCGAAACGAGCGAAATATCTCGCAAATCGCGAAAATTTCGATTTTTTGGACGATAAAGGGCCGTAACTTCCTTCCCGTTGGAGATATTTCGACGTTTAAGCGCTCGTTGAACTCCATTTCACAGTGCTAATGCAATGCACAACCATTTAAGCGTCGAAACGAGCGAAATATCTCGCAAATCGCGAAAATTTCGATTTTTTGGACGATAAATGGCCGTAACTTCCTTCCCGTTGGAGATATTTCGACGTTTAAGCGCTCGTTGAACTCTATTTCACAGTGCTAATGCAATGCACAACCATTTAAGCGTCGAAACGAGCGAAATATCTCGCAAATCGCGAAAATTTCGATTTTTTGGACGATAAATGGCAGTAACTTCCTTCCCGTTGGAGATATTTCGACGTTTAAGCGCTCGTTGAACTCCATTTCACAGTGCTAATGCAATGCACAACCATTCAAGCGTCGAAACGAGCGAAATATCTCGCAAATCGTGAAAATTTCGATTTTTTGGACGATAAATGGCCGTAACTTCCTTCCCGTTGGAGATATTTCGACGTTTAAGCGCTCGTTGAACTCCATTTCACAGTGCTAATGCAATGCACAACCATTTAAGCGTCGAAACGAGCGAAATATCTCGCAAATCGCGAAAATTTCGATTTTTTGGACGATAAATGGCCGTAACTTCCTTCCCGTTGGAGATATTTCGACGTTTAAGCGCTCGTTGAACTCCATTTCACAGTGCTAATGCAATGCACAACCATTTAAGCGTCGAAACGAGCGAAATATCTCGCAAATCGCGAAAATTGCGATTTTTTGGACGATAAATGGCCGTAACTTCCTTCCCGTTGGAGATATTTCGACGTTTAAGCGCTCGTTGAACTCCATTTCACAGTGCTAATGCAATGCACAACCATTTAAGCGTCGAAACGAGCGAAATATCTCGCAAATCGCGAAAATTTCGATTTTTTGGACGATAAATGGCCGTAACTTCCTTCCCGTTGGAGATATTTCGACGTTTAAGCGCTCGTTGAACTCCATTTCACAGTGCTAATGCAATGCACAACCATTTAAGCGTCGAAACGAGCGAAATATCTCGCAAATCGCGAAAATTTCGATTTTTTGGACGATAAATGGCCGTAACTTCCTTCCCGTTGGAGATATTTCGACGTTTAAGCGCTCGTTGAACTCCATTTCACAGTGCTAATGCAATGCACAACCATTTAAGCGTCGAAACGAGCGAAATATCTCGCAAATCGCGAAAATTTCGATTTTTTGGACGATAAATGGCCGTAACTTCCTTCCCGTTGGAGATATTTCGACGTTTAAGCGCTCGTTGAACTCCATTTCACAGTGCTAATGCAATGCACAACCATTTAAGCGTCGAAACGAGCGAAATATCTCGCAAATCGCGAAAATTTCGATTTTTTGGACGATAAATGGCCGTAACTTCCTTCCCGTTGGAGATATTTCGACGTTTAAGCGCTCGTTGAACTCCATTTCACAGTGCTAATGCAATGCACAACCATTTAAGCGTCGAAACGAGCGAAATATCTCGCAAATCGCGAAAATTTCGATTTTTTGGACGATAAATGGCCGTAACTTCCTTCCCGTTGGAGATATTTCGACGTTTAAGCGCTCGTTGAACTCCATTTCACAGTGCTAATGCAATGCACAACCATTTAAGCGTCGAAACGAGCGAAATATCTCGCAAATCGCGAAAATTTCGATTTTTTGGACGATAAATGGCCGTAACTTCCTTCCCGTTGGAGATATTTCGACGTTTAAGCGCTCGTTGAACTCCATTTCACAGTGCTAATGCAATGCACAACCATTTAAGCGTCGAAACGAGCGAAATATCTCGCAAATCGCGAAAATTTCGATTTTTTGGACGATAAATGGCCGTAACTTCCTTCCCGTTGGAGATATTTCGACGTTTAAGCGCTCGTTGAACTCCATTTCACAGTGCTAATGCAATGCACAACCATTTAAGCGTCGAAACGAGCGAAATATCTCGCAAATCGCGAAAATTTCGATTTTTTGGACGATAAATGGCCGTAACTTCCTTCCCGTTGGAGATATTTCGACGTTTAAGCGCTCGTTGAACTCCATTTCACAGTGCTAATGCAATGCACAACCATTCAAGCGTCGAAACGAGCGAAATATCTCGCAAATCGCGAAAATTTCGATTTTTTGGACGATAAATGGCCGTAACTTCCTTCCCGTTGGAGATATTTCGACGTTTAAGCGCTCGTTGAACTCCATTTCACAGTGCTAATGCAATGCACAACCATTTAAGCGTCGAAACGAGCGAAATATCTCGCAAATCGCGAAAATTTCGATTTTTTGGACGATAAATGGCCGTAACTTCCTTCCCGTTGGAGATATTTCGACGTTTAAGCGCTCGTTGAACTCCATTTCACAGTGCTAATGCAATGCACAACCATTTAAGCGTCGAAACGAGCGAAATATCTCGCAAATCGCGAAAATTTCGATTTTTTGGACGATAAATGGCCGTAACTTCCTTCCCGTTGGAGATATTTCGACGTTTAAGCGCTCGTTGAACTCCATTTCACAGTGCTAATGCAATGCACAACCATTTAAGCGTCGAAACGAGCGAAATATCTCGCAAATCGCGAAAATTTCGATTTTTTGGACGATAAATGGCCGTAACTTCCTTCCCGTTGGAGATATTTCGACGTTTAAGCGCTCGTTGAACTCCATTTCACAGTGCTAATGCAATGCACAACCATTTAAGCGTCGAAACGAGCGAAATATCTCGCAAATCGCGAAAATTTCGATTTTTTGGACGATAAATGGCCGTAACTTCCTTCCCGTTGGAGATATTTCGACGTTTAAGCGCTCGTTGAACTCCATTTCACAGTGCTAATGCAATGCACAACCATTTAAGCGTCGAAACGAGCGAAATATCTCGCAAATCGCGAAAATTTCGATTTTTTGGACGATAAATGGCCGTAACTTCCTTCCCGTTGGAGATATTTCGACGTTTAAGCGCTCGTTGAACTCCATTTCACAGTGCTAATGCAATGCACAACCATTTAAGCGTCGAAACGAGCGAAATATCTCGCAAATCGCGAAAATTTCGATTTTTTGGACGATAAATGGCCGTAACTTCCTTCCCGTTGGAGATATTTCGACGTTTAAGCGCTCGTTGAACTCCATTTCACAGTGCTAATGCAATGCACAACCATTTAAGCGTCGAAACGAGCGAAATATCTCGCAAATCGCGAAAATTTCGATTTTTTGGACGATAAATGGCCGTAACTTCCTTCCCGTTGGAGATATTTCGACGTTTAAGCGCTCGTTGAACTCCATTTCACAGTGCTAATGCAATGCACAACCATTTAAGCGTCGAAACGAGCGAAATATCTCGCAAATCGCGAAAATTTCGATTTTTTGGACGATAAATGGCCGTAACTTCCTTCCCGTTGGAGATATTTCGACGTTTAAGCGCTCGTTGAACTCCATTTCACAGTGCTAATGCAATGCACAACCATTTAAGCGTCGAAACGAGCGAAATATCTCGCAAATCGCGAAAATTTCGATTTTTTGGACGATAAATGGCCGTAACTTCCTTCCCGTTGGAGATATTTCGACGTTTAAGCGCTCGTTGAACTCCATTTCACAGTGCTAATGCAATGCACAACCATTTAAGCGTCGAAACGAGCGAAATATCTCGCAAATCGCGAAAATTTCGATTTTTTGGACGATAAATGGCCGTAACTTCCTTCCCGTTGGAGATATTTCGACGTTTAAGCGCTCGTTGAACTCCATTTCACAGTGCTAATGCAATGCACAACCATTCAAGCGTCGAAACGAGCGAAATATCTCGCAAATCGCGAAAATTTCGATTTTTTGGACGATAAATGGCCGTAACTTCCTTCCCGTTGGAGATATTTCGACGTTTAAGCGCTCGTTGAACTCCATTTCACAGTGCTAATGCAATGCACAACCATTTAAGCGTCGAAACGAGCGAAATATCTCGCAAATCGCGAAAATTTCGATTTTTTGGACGATAAATGGCCGTAACTTCCTTCCCGTTGGAGATATTTCGAC
The DNA here is from genome assembly GCF_051014615.1 of Bombus vancouverensis nearcticus. Taxonomy (NCBI): domain Eukaryota; kingdom Metazoa; phylum Arthropoda; class Insecta; order Hymenoptera; family Apidae; genus Bombus; species Bombus vancouverensis. Next base: position 7,629 of record NW_027469006.1, read on the forward strand.
GTTTAAGCGCTCGTTGAACTCCATTTCACAGTGCTAATGCAATGCACAACCATTTAAGCGTCGAAACGAGCGAAATATCTCGCAAATCGCGAAAATTTCGATTTTTTGGACGATAAATGGCCGTAACTTCCTTCCCGTTGGAGATATTTCGACGTTTAAGCGCTCGTTGAACTCCATTTCACAGTGCTAATGCAATGCACAACCATTTAAGCGTCGAAACGAGCGAAATATCTCGCAAATCGCGAAAATTTCGATTTTTTGGACGATAAATGGCCGTAACTTCCTTCCCGTTGGAGATATTTCGACGTTTAAGCGCTCGTTGAACTCCATTTCACAGTGCTAATGCAATGCACAACCATTTAAGCGTCGAAACGAGCGAAATATCTCGCAAATCGCGAAAATTTCGATTTTTTGGACGATAAATGGCCGTAACTTCCTTCCCGTTGGAGATATTTCGACGTTTAAGCGCTCGTTGAACTCCATTTCACAGTGCTAATGCAATGCACAACCATTTAAGCGTCGAAACGAGCGAAATATCTCGCAAATCGCGAAAATTTCGATTTTTTGGACGATAAATGGCCGTAACTTCCTTCCCGTTGGAGATATTTCGACGTTTAAGCGCTCGTTGAACTCCATTTCACAGTGCTAATGCAATGCACAACCATTTAAGCGTCGAAACGAGCGAAATATCTCGCAAATCGCGAAAATTTCGATTTTTTGGACGATAAATGGCCGTAACTTCCTTCCCGTTGGAGATATTTCGACGTTTAAGCGCTCGTTGAACTCCATTTCACAGTGCTAATGCAATGCACAACCATTTAAGCGTCGAAACGAGCGAAATATCTCGCAAATCGCGAAAATTTCGATTTTTTGGACGATAAATGGCCGTAACTTCCTTCCCGTTGGAGATATTTCGACGTTTAAGCGCTCGTTGAACTCCATTTCACAGTGCTAATGCAATGCACAACCATTTAAGCGTCGAAACGAGCGAAATATCTCGCAAATCGCGAAAATTTCGATTTTTTGGACGATAAATGGCCGTAACTTCCTTCCCGTTGGAGATATTTCGACGTTTAAGCGCTCGTTGAACTCCATTTCACAGTGCTAATGCAATGCACAACCATTTAAGCGTCGAAACGAGCGAAATATCTCGCAAATCGCGAAAATTTCGATTTTTTGGACGATAAATGGCCGTAACTTCCTTCCCGTTGGAGATATTTCGACGTTTAAGCGCTCGTTGAACTCCATTTCACAGTGCTAATGCAATGCACAACCATTTAAGCGTCGAAACGAGCGAAATATCTCGCAAATCGCGAAAATTTCGATTTTTTGGACGATAAATGGCCGTAACTTCCTTCCCGTTGGAGATATTTCGACGTTTAAGCGCTCGTTGAACTCCATTTCACAGTGCTAATGCAATGCACAACCATTTAAGCGTCGAAACGAGCGAAATATCTCGCAAATCGCGAAAATTTCGATTTTTTGGACGATAAATGGCCGTAACTTCCTTCCCGTTGGAGATATTTCGACGTTTAAGCGCTCGTTGAACTCCATTTCACAGTGCTAATGCAATGCACAACCATTTAAGCGTCGAAACGAGCGAAATATCTCGCAAATCGCGAAAATTTCGATTTTTTGGACGATAAATGGCCGTAACTTCCTTCCCGTTGGAGATATTTCGACGTTTAAGCGCTCGTTGAACTCCATTTCACAGTGCTAATGCAATGCACAACCATTTAAGCGTCGAAACGAGCGAAATATCTCGCAAATCGCGAAAATTTCGATTTTTTGGACGATAAATGGCCGTAACTTCCTTCCCGTTGGAGATATTTCGACGTTTAAGCGCTCGTTGAACTCCATTTCACAGTGCTAATGCAATGCACAACCATTTAAGCGTCGAAACGAGCGAAATATCTCGCAAATCGCGAAAATTTCGATTTTTTGGACGATAAATGGCCGTAACTTCCTTCCCGTTGGAGATATTTCGACGTTTAAGCGCTCGTTGAACTCCATTTCACAGTGCTAATGCAATGCACAACCATTTAAGCGTCGAAACGAGCGAAATATCTCGCAAATCGCGAAAATTTCGATTTTTTGGACGATAAATGGCCGTAACTTCCTTCCCGTTGGAGATATTTCGACGTTTAAGCGCTCGTTGAACTCCATTTCACAGTGCTAATGCAATGCACAACCATTTAAGCGTCGAAACGAGCGAAATATCTCGCAAATCGCGAAAATTTCGATTTTTTGGACGATAAATGGCCGTAACTTCCTTCCCGTTGGAGATATTTCGACGTTTAAGCGCTCGTTGAACTCCATTTCACAGTGCTAATGCAATGCACAACCATTTAAGCGTCGAAACGAGCGAAATATCTCGCAAATCGCGAAAATTTCGATTTTTTGGACGATAAATGGCCGTAACTTCCTTCCCGTTGGAGATATTTCGACGTTTAAGCGCTCGTTGAACTCCATTTCACAGTGCTAATGCAATGCACAACCATTCAAGCGTCGAAACGAGCGAAATATCTCGCAAATCGCGAAAATTTCGATTTTTTGGACGATAAATGGCCGTAACTTCCTTCCCGTTGGAGATATTTCGACGTTTAAGCGCTCGTTGAACTCCATTTCACAGTGCTAATGCAATGCACAACCATTTAAGCGTCGAAACGAGCGAAATATCTCGCAAATCGCGAAAATTTCGATTTTTTGGACGATAAATGGCCGTAACTTCCTTCCCGTTGGAGATATTTCGACGTTTAAGCGCTCGTTGAACTCCATTTCACAGTGCTAATGCAATGCACAACCATTTAAGCGTCGAAACGAGCGAAATATCTCGCAAATCGCGAAAATTTCGATTTTTTGGACGATAAATGGCCGTAACTTCCTTCCCGTTGGAGATATTTCGACGTTTAAGCGCTCGTTGAACTCCATTTCACAGTGCTAATGCAATGCACAACCATTTAAGCGTCGAAACGAGCGAAATATCTCGCAAATCGCGAAAATTTCGATTTTTTGGACGATAAATGGCCGTAACTTCCTTCCCGTTGGAGATATTTCGACGTTTAAGCGCTCGTTGAACTCCATTTCACAGTGCTAATGCAATGCACAACCATTTAAGCGTCGAAACGAGCGAAATATCTCGCAAATCGCGAAAATTTCGATTTTTTGGACGATAAATGGCCGTAACTTCCTTCCCGTTGGAGATATTTCGACGTTTAAGCGCTCGTTGAACTCCATTTCACAGTGCTAATGCAATGCACAACCATTTAAGCGTCGAAACGAGCGAAATATCTCGCAAATCGCGAAAATTTCGATTTTTTGGACGATAAATGGCCGTAACTTCCTTCCCGTTGGAGATATTTCGACGTTTAAGCGCTCGTTGAACTCCATTTCACAGTGCTAATGCAATGCACAACCATTTAAGCGTCGAAACGAGCGAAATATCTCGCAAATCGCGAAAATTTCGATTTTTTGGACGATAAATGGCCGTAACTTCCTTCCCGTTGGAGATATTTCGACGTTTAAGCGCTCGTTGAACTCCATTTCACAGTGCTAATGCAATGCACAACCATTTAAGCGTCGAAACGAGCGAAATATCTCGCAAATCGCGAAAATTTCGATTTTTTGGACGATAAATGGCCGTAACTTCCTTCCCGTTGGAGATATTTCGACGTTTAAGCGCTCGTTGAACTCCATTTCACAGTGCTAATGCAATGCACAACCATTTAAGCGTCGAAACGAGCGAAATATCTCGCAAATCGCGAAAATTTCGATTTTTTGGACGATAAATGGCCGTAACTTCCTTCCCGTTGGAGATATTTCGACGTTTAAGCGCTCGTTGAACTCCATTTCACAGTGCTAATGCAATGCACAACCATTTAAGCGTCGAAACGAGCGAAATATCTCGCAAATCGCGAAAATTTCGATTTTTTGGACGATAAATGGCCGTAACTTCCTTCCCGTTGGAGATATTTCGACGTTTAAGCGCTCGTTGAACTCCATTTCACAGTGCTAATGCAATGCACAACCATTTAAGCGTCGAAACGAGCGAAATATCTCGCAAATCGCGAAAATTTCGATTTTTTGGACGATAAATGGCCGTAACTTCCTTCCCGTTGGAGATATTTCGACGTTTAAGCGCTCGTTGAACTCCATTTCACAGTGCTAATGCAATGCACAACCATTTAAGCGTCGAAACGAGCGAAATATCTCGCAAATCGCGAAAATTTCGATTTTTTGGACGATAAATGGCCGTAACTTCCTTCCCGTTGGAGATATTTCGACGTTTAAGCGCTCGTTGAACTCCATTTCACAGTGCTAATGCAATGCACAACCATTTAAGCGTCGAAACGAGCGAAATATCTCGCAAATCGCGAAAATTTCGATTTTTTGGACGATAAATGGCCGTAACTTCCTTCCCGTTGGAGATATTTCGACGTTTAAGCGCTCGTTGAACTCCATTTCACAGTGCTAATGCAATGCACAACCATTTAAGCGTCGAAACGAGCGAAATATCTCGCAAATCGCGAAAATTTCGATTTTTTGGACGATAAATGGCCGTAACTTCCTTCCCGTTGGAGATATTTCGACGTTTAAGCGCTCGTTGAACTCCATTTCACAGTGCTAATGCAATGCACAACCATTTAAGCGTCGAAACGAGCGAAATATCTCGCAAATCGCGAAAATTTCGATTTTTTGGACGATAAATGGCCGTAACTTCCTTCCCGTTGGAGATATTTCGACGTTTAAGCGCTCGTTGAACTCCATTTCACAGTGCTAATGCAATGCACAACCATTTAAGCGTCGAAACGAGCGAAATATCTCGCAAATCGCGAAAATTTCGATTTTTTGGACGATAAATGGCCGTAACTTCCTTCCCGTTGGAGATATTTCGACGTTTAAGCGCTCGTTGAACTCCATTTCACAGTGCTAATGCAATGCACAACCATTTAAGCGTCGAAACGAGCGAAATATCTCGCAAATCGCGAAAATTTCGATTTTTTGGACGATAAATGGCCGTAACTTCCTTCCCGTTGGAGATATTTCGACGTTTAAGCGCTCGTTGAACTCCATTTCACAGTGCTAATGCAATGCACAACCATTTAAGCGTCGAAACGAGCGAAATATCTCGCAAATCGCGAAAATTTCGATTTTTTGGACGATAAATGGCCGTAACTTCCTTCCCGTTGGAGATATTTCGACGTTTAAGCGCTCGTTGAACTCCATTTCACAGTGCTAATGCAATGCACAACCATTTAAGCGTCGAAACGAGCGAAATATCTCGCAAATCGCGAAAATTTCGATTTTTTGGACGATAAATGGCCGTAACTTCCTTCCCGTTGGAGATATTTCGACGTTTAAGCGCTCGTTGAACTCCATTTCACAGTGCTAATGCAATGCACAACCATTTAAGCGTCGAAACGAGCGAAATATCTCGCAAATCGCGAAAATTTCGATTTTTTGGACGATAAATGGCCGTAACTTCCTTCCCGTTGGAGATATTTCGACGTTTAAGCGCTCGTTGAACTCCATTTCACAGTGCTAATGCAATGCACAACCATTTAAGCGTCGAAACGAGCGAAATATCTCGCAAATCGCGAAAATTTCGATTTTTTGGACGATAAATGGCCGTAACTTCCTTCCCGTTGGAGATATTTCGACGTTTAAGCGCTCGTTGAACTCCATTTCACAGTGCTAATGCAATGCACAACCATTTAAGCGTCGAAACGAGCGAAATATCTCGCAAATCGCGAAAATTTCGATTTTTTGGACGATAAATGGCCGTAACTTCCTTCCCGTTGGAGATATTTCGACGTTTAAGCGCTCGTTGAACTCCATTTCACAGTGCTAATGCAATGCACAACCATTTAAGCGTCGAAACGAGCGAAATATCTCGCAAATCGCGAAAATTTCGATTTTTTGGACGATAAATGGCCGTAACTTCCTTCCCGTTGGAGATATTTCGACGTTTAAGCGCTCGTTGAACTCCATTTCACAGTGCTAATGCAATGCACAACCATTTAAGCGTCGAAACGAGCGAAATATCTCGCAAATCGCGAAAATTTCGATTTTTTGGACGATAAATGGCCGTAACTTCCTTCCCGTTGGAGATATTTCGACGTTTAAGCGCTCGTTGAACTCCATTTCACAGTGCTAATGCAATGCACAACCATTTAAGCGTCGAAACGAGCGAAATATCTCGCAAATCGCGAAAATTTCGATTTTTTGGACGATAAATGGCCGTAACTTCCTTCCCGTTGGAGATATTTCGACGTTTAAGCGCTCGTTGAACTCCATTTCACAGTGCTAATGCAATGCACAACCATTTAAGCGTCGAAACGAGCGAAATATCTCGCAAATCGCGAAAATTTCGATTTTTTGGACGATAAATGGCCGTAACTTCCTTCCCGTTGGAGATATTTCGACGTTTAAGCGCTCGTTGAACTCCATTTCACAGTGCTAATGCAATGCACAACCATTTAAGCGTCGAAACGAGCGAAATATCTCGCAAATCGCGAAAATTTCGATTTTTTGGACGATAAATGGCCGTAACTTCCTTCCCGTTGGAGATATTTCGACGTTTAAGCGCTCGTTGAACTCCATTTCACAGTGCTAATGCAATGCACAACCATTTAAGCGTCGAAACGAGCGAAATATCTCGCAAATCGCGAAAATTTCGATTTTTTGGACGATAAATGGCCGTAACTTCCTTCCCGTTGGAGATATTTCGACGTTTAAGCGCTCGTTGAACTCCATTTCACAGTGCTAATGCAATGCACAACCATTTAAGCGTCGAAACGAGCGAAATATCTCGCAAATCGCGAAAATTTCGATTTTTTGGACGATAAATGGCCGTAACTTCCTTCCCGTTGGAGATATTTCGACGTTTAAGCGCTCGTTGAACTCCATTTCACAGTGCTAATGCAATGCACAACCATTTAAGCGTCGAAACGAGCGAAATATCTCGCAAATCGCGAAAATTTCGATTTTTTGGACGATAAATGGCCGTAACTTCCTTCCCGTTGGAGATATTTCGACGTTTAAGCGCTCGTTGAACTCCATTTCACAGTGCTAATGCAATGCACAACCATTTAAGCGTCGAAACGAGCGAAATATCTCGCAAATCGCGAAAATTTCGATTTTTTGGACGATAAATGGCCGTAACTTCCTTCCCGTTGGAGATATTTCGACGTTTAAGCGCTCGTTGAACTCCATTTCACAGTGCTAATGCAATGCACAACCATTTAAGCGTCGAAACGAGCGAAATATCTCGCAAATCGCGAAAATTTCGATTTTTTGGACGATAAATGGCCGTAACTTCCTTCCCGTTGGAGATATTTCGACGTTTAAGCGCTCGTTGAACTCCATTTCACAGTGCTAATGCAATGCACAACCATTTAAGCGTCGAAACGAGCGAAATATCTCGCAAATCGCGAAAATTTCGATTTTTTGGACGATAAATGGCCGTAACTTCCTTCCCGTTGGAGATATTTCGACGTTTAAGCGCTCGTTGAACTCCATTTCACAGTGCTAATGCAATGCACAACCATTTAAGCGTCGAAACGAGCGAAATATCTCGCAAATCGCGAAAATTTCGATTTTTTGGACGATAAATGGCCGTAACTTCCTTCCCGTTGGAGATATTTCGACGTTTAAGCGCTCGTTGAACTCCATTTCACAGTGCTAATGCAATGCACAACCATTTAAGCGTCGAAACGAGCGAAATATCTCGCAAATCGCGAAAATTTCGATTTTTTGGACGATAAATGGCCGTAACTTCCTTCCCGTTGGAGATATTTCGACGTTTAAGCGCTCGTTGAACTCCATTTCACAGTGCTAATGCAATGCACAACCATTTAAGCGTCGAAACGAGCGAAATATCTCGCAAATCGCGAAAATTTCGATTTTTTGGACGATAAATGGCCGTAACTTCCTTCCCGTTGGAGATATTTCGACGTTTAAGCGCTCGTTGAACTCCATTTCACAGTGCTAATGCAATGCACAACCATTTAAGCGTCGAAACGAGCGAAATATCTCGCAAATCGCGAAAATTTCGATTTTTTGGACGATAAATGGCCGTAACTTCCTTCCCGTTGGAGATATTTCGACGTTTAAGCGCTCGTTGAACTCCATTTCACAGTGCTAATGCAATGCACAACCATTTAAGCGTCGAAACGAGCGAAATATCTCGCAAATCGCGAAAATTTCGATTTTTTGGACGATAAATGGCCGTAACTTCCTTCCCGTTGGAGATATTTCGACGTTTAAGCGCTCGTTGAACTCCATTTCACAGTGCTAATGCAATGCACAACCATTTAAGCGTCGAAACGAGCGAAATATCTCGCAAATCGCGAAAATTTCGATTTTTTGGACGATAAATGGCCGTAACTTCCTTCCCGTTGGAGATATTTCGACGTTTAAGCGCTCGTTGAACTCCATTTCACAGTGCTAATGCAATGCACAACCATTTAAGCGTCGAAACGAGCGAAATATCTCGCAAATCGCGAAAATTTCGATTTTTTGGACGATAAATGGCCGTAACTTCCTTCCCGTTGGAGATATTTCGACGTTTAAGCGCTCGTTGAACTCCATTTCACAGTGCTAATGCAATGCACAACCATTTAAGCGTCGAAACGAGCGAAATATCTCGCAAATCGCGAAAATTTCGATTTTTTGGACGATAAATGGCCGTAACTTCCTTCCCGTTGGAGATATTTCGACGTTTAAGCGCTCGTTGAACTCCATTTCACAGTGCTAATGCAATGCACAACCATTTAAGCGTCGAAACGAGCGAAATATCTCGCAAATCGCGAAAATTTCGATTTTTTGGACGATAAATGGCCGTAACTTCCTTCCCGTTGGAGATATTTCGACGTTTAAGCGCTCGTTGAACTCCATTTCACAGTGCTAATGCAATGCACAACCATTTAAGCGTCGAAACGAGCGAAATATCTCGCAAATCGCGAAAATTTCGATTTTTTGGACGATAAATGGCCGTAACTTCCTTCCCGTTGGAGATATTTCGACGTTTAAGCGCTCGTTGAACTCCATTTCACAGTGCTAATGCAATGCACAACCATTTAAGCGTCGAAACGAGCGAAATATCTCGCAAATCGCGAAAATTTCGATTTTTTGGACGATAAATGGCCGTAACTTCCTTCCCGTTGGAGATATTTCGACGTTTAAGCGCTCGTTGAACTCCATTTCACAGTGCTAATGCAATGCACAACCATTTAAGCGTCGAAACGAGCGAAATATCTCGCAAATCGCGAAAATTTCGATTTTTTGGACGATAAATGGCCGTAACTTCCTTCCCGTTGGAGATATTTCGACGTTTAAGCGCTCGTTGAACTCCATTTCACAGTGCTAATGCAATGCACAACCATTTAAGCGTCGAAACGAGCGAAATATCTCGCAAATCGCGAAAATTTCGATTTTTTGGACGATAAATGGCCGTAACTTCCTTCCCGTTGGAGATATTTCGACGTTTAAGCGCTCGTTGAACTCCATTTCACAGTGCTAATGCAATGCACAACCATTTAAGCGTCGAAACGAGCGAAATATCTCGCAAATCGCGAAAATTTCGATTTTTTGGACGATAAATGGCCGTAACTTCCTTCCCGTTGGAGATATTTCGACGTTTAAGCGCTCGTTGAACTCCATTTCACAGTGCTAATGCAATGCACAACCATTTAAGCGTCGAAACGAGCGAAATATCTCGCAAATCGCGAAAATTTCGATTTTTTGGACGATAAATGGCCGTAACTTCCTTCCCGTTGGAGATATTTCGACGTTTAAGCGCTCGTTGAACTCCATTTCACAGTGCTAATGCAATGCACAACCATTTAAGCGTCGAAACGAGCGAAATATCTCGCAAATCGCGAAAATTTCGATTTTTTGGACGATAAATGGCCGTAACTTCCTTCCCGTTGGAGATATTTCGACGTTTAAGCGCTCGTTGAACTCCATTTCACAGTGCTAATGCAATGCACAACCATTTAAGCGTCGAAACGAGCGAAATATCTCGCAAATCGCGAAAATTTCGATTTTTTGGACGATAAATGGCCGTAACTTCCTTCCCGTTGGAGATATTTCGACGTTTAAGCGCTCGTTGAACTCCATTTCACAGTGCTAATGCAATGCACAACCATTTAAGCGTCGAAACGAGCGAAATATCTCGCAAATCGCGAAAATTTCGATTTTTTGGACGATAAATGGCCGTAACTTCCTTCCCGTTGGAGATATTTCGACGTTTAAGCGCTCGTTGAACTCCATTTCACAGTGCTAATGCAATGCACAACCATTTAAGCGTCGAAACGAGCGAAATATCTCGCAAATCGCGAAAATTTCGATTTTTTGGACGATAAATGGCCGTAACTTCCTTCCCGTTGGAGATATTTCGACGTTTAAGCGCTCGTTGAACTCCATTTCACAGTGCTAATGCAATGCACAACCATTTAAGCGTCGAAACGAGCGAAATATCTCGCAAATCGCGAAAATTTCGATTTTTTGGACGATAAATGGCCGTAACTTCCTTCCCGTTGGAGATATTTCGACGTTTAAGCGCTCGTTGAACTCCATTTCACAGTGCTAATGCAATGCACAACCATTTAAGCGTCGAAACGAGCGAAATATCTCGCAAATCGCGAAAATTTCGATTTTTTGGACGATAAATGGCCGTAACTTCCTTCCCGTTGGAGATATTTCGACGTTTAAGCGCTCGTTGAACTCCATTTCACAGTGCTAATGCAATGCACAACCATTTAAGCGTCGAAACGAGCGAAATATCTCGCAAATCGCGAAAATTTCGATTTTTTGGACGATAAATGGCCGTAACTTCCTTCCCGTTGGAGATATTTCGACGTTTAAGCGCTCGTTGAACTCCATTTCACAGTGCTAATGCAATGCACAACCATTTAAGCGTCGAAACGAGCGAAATATCTCGCAAATCGCGAAAATTTCGATTTTTTGGACGATAAATGGCCGTAACTTCCTTCCCGTTGGAGATATTTCGACGTTTAAGCGCTCGTTGAACTCCATTTCACAGTGCTAATGCAATGCACAACCATTTAAGCGTCGAAACGAGCGAAATATCTCGCAAATCGCGAAAATTTCGATTTTTTGGACGATAAATGGCCGTAACTTCCTTCCCGTTGGAGATATTTCGACGTTTAAGCGCTCGTTGAACTCCATTTCACAGTGCTAATGCAATGCACAACCATTTAAGCGTCGAAACGAGCGAAATATCTCGCAAATCGCGAAAATTTCGATTTTTTGGACGATAAATGGCCGTAACTTCCTTCCCGTTGGAGATATTTCGACGTTTAAGCGCTCGTTGAACTCCATTTCACAGTGCTAATGCAATGCACAACCATTTAAGCGTCGAAACGAGCGAAATATCTCGCAAATCGCGAAAATTTCGATTTTTTGGACGATAAATGGCCGTAACTTCCTTCCCGTTGGAGATATTTCGACGTTTAAGCGCTCGTTGAACTCCATTTCACAGTGCTAATGCAATGCACAACCATTTAAGCGTCGAAACGAGCGAAATATCTCGCAAATCGCGAAAATTTCGATTTTTTGGACGATAAATGGCCGTAACTTCCTTCCCGTTGGAGATATTTCGACGTTTAAGCGCTCGTTGAACTCCATTTCACAGTGCTAATGCAATGCACAACCATTTAAGCGTCGAAACGAGCGAAATATCTCGCAAATCGCGAAAATTTCGATTTTTTGGACGATAAATGGCCGTAACTTCCTTCCCGTTGGAGATATTTCGACGTTTAAGCGCTCGTTGAACTCCATTTCACAGTGCTAATGCAATGCACAACCATTTAAGCGTCGAAACGAGCGAAATATCTCGCAAATCGCGAAAATTTCGATTTTTTGGACGATAAATGGCCGTAACTTCCTTCCCGTTGGAGATATTTCGACGTTTAAGCGCTCGTTGAACTCCATTTCACAGTGCTAATGCAATGCACAACCATTTAAGCGTCGAAACGAGCGAAATATCTCGCAAATCGCGAAAATTTCGATTTTTTGGACGATAAATGGCCGTAACTTCCTTCCCGTTGGAGATATTTCGACGTTTAAGCGCTCGTTGAACTCCATTTCACAGTGCTAATGCAATGCACAACCATTTAAGCGTCGAAACGAGCGAAATATCTCGCAAATCGCGAAAATTTCGATTTTTTGGACGATAAATGGCCGTAACTTCCTTCCCGTTGGAGATATTTCGACGTTTAAGCGCTCGTTGAACTCCATTTCACAGTGCTAATGCAATGCACAACCATTTAAGCGTCGAAACGAGCGAAATATCTCGCAAATCGCGAAAATTTCGATTTTTTGGACGATAAATGGCCGTAACTTCCTTCCCGTTGGAGATATTTCGACGTTTAAGCGCTCGTTGAACTCCATTTCACAGTGCTAATGCAATGCACAACCATTTAAGCGTCGAAACGAGCGAAATATCTCGCAAATCGCGAAAATTTCGATTTTTTGGACGATAAATGGCCGTAACTTCCTTCCCGTTGGAGATATTTCGACGTTTAAGCGCTCGTTGAACTCCATTTCACAGTGCTAATGCAATGCACAACCATTTAAGCGTCGAAACGAGCGAAATATCTCGCAAATCGCGAAAATTTCGATTTTTTGGACGATAAATGGCCGTAACTTCCTTCCCGTTGGAGATATTTCGACGTTTAAGCGCTCGTTGAACTCCATTTCACAGTGCTAATGCAATGCACAACCATTTAAGCGTCGAAACGAGCGAAATATCTCGCAAATCGCGAAAATTTCGATTTTTTGGACGATAAATGGCCGTAACTTCCTTCCCGTTGGAGATATTTCGACGTTTAAGCGCTCGTTGAACTCCATTTCACAGTGCTAATGCAATGCACAACCATTTAAGCGTCGAAACGAGCGAAATATCTCGCAAATCGCGAAAATTTCGATTTTTTGGACGATAAATGGCCGTAACTTCCTTCCCGTTGGAGATATTTCGACGTTTAAGCGCTCGTTGAACTCCATTTCACAGTGCTAATGCAATGCACAACCATTTAAGCGTCGAAACGAGCGAAATATCTCGCAAATCGCGAAAATTTCGATTTTTTGGACGATAAATGGCCGTAACTTCCTTCCCGTTGGAGATATTTCGACGTTTAAGCGCTCGTTGAACTCCATTTCACAGTGCTAATGCAATGCACAACCATTTAAGCGTCGAAACGAGCGAAATATCTCGCAAATCGCGAAAATTTCGATTTTTTGGACGATAAATGGCCGTAACTTCCTTCCCGTTGGAGATATTTCGACGTTTAAGCGCTCGTTGAACTCCATTTCACAGTGCTAATGCAATGCACAACCATTTAAGCGTCGAAACGAGCGAAATATCTCGCAAATCGCGAAAATTTCGATTTTTTGGACGATAAATGGCCGTAACTTCCTTCCCGTTGGAGATATTTCGACGTTTAAGCGCTCGTTGAACTCCATTTCACAGTGCTAATGCAATGCACAACCATTTAAGCGTCGAAACGAGCGAAATATCTCGCAAATCGCGAAAATTTCGATTTTTTGGACGATAAATGGCCGTAACTTCCTTCCCGTTGGAGATATTTCGACGTTTAAGCGCTCGTTGAACTCCATTTCACAGTGCTAATGCAATGCACAACCATTTAAGCGTCGAAACGAGCGAAATATCTCGCAAATCGCGAAAATTTCGATTTTTTGGACGATAAATGGCCGTAACTTCCTTCCCGTTGGAGATATTTCGACGTTTAAGCGCTCGTTGAACTCCATTTCACAGTGCTAATGCAATGCACAACCATTTAAGCGTCGAAACGAGCGAAATATCTCGCAAATCGCGAAAATTTCGATTTTTTGGACGATAAATGGCCGTAACTTCCTTCCCGTTGGAGATATTTCGACGTTTAAGCGCTCGTTGAACTCCATTTCACAGTGCTAATGCAATGCACAACCATTTAAGCGTCGAAACGAGCGAAATATCTCGCAAATCGCGAAAATTTCGATTTTTTGGACGATAAATGGCCGTAACTTCCTTCCCGTTGGAGATATTTCGACGTTTAAGCGCTCGTTGAACTCCATTTCACAGTGCTAATGCAATGCACAACCATTTAAGCGTCGAAACGAGCGAAATATCTCGCAAATCGCGAAAATTTCGATTTTTTGGACGATAAATGGCCGTAACTTCCTTCCCGTTGGAGATATTTCGACGTTTAAGCGCTCGTTGAACTCCATTTCACAGTGCTAATGCAATGCACAACCATTTAAGCGTCGAAACGAGCGAAATATCTCGCAAATCGCGAAAATTTCGATTTTTTGGACGATAAATGGCCGTAACTTCCTTCCCGTTGGAGATATTTCGACGTTTAAGCGCTCGTTGAACTCCATTTCACAGTGCTAATGCAATGCACAACCATTTAAGCGTCGAAACGAGCGAAATATCTCGCAAATCGCGAAAATTTCGATTTTTTGGACGATAAATGGCCGTAACTTCCTTCCCGTTGGAGATATTTCGACGTTTAAGCGCTCGTTGAACTCCATTTCACAGTGCTAATGCAATGCACAACCATTTAAGCGTCGAAACGAGCGAAATATCTCGCAAATCGCGAAAATTTCGATTTTTTGGACGATAAATGGCCGTAACTTCCTTCCCGTTGGAGATATTTCGACGTTTAAGCGCTCGTTGAACTCCATTTCACAGTGCTAATGCAATGCACAACCATTTAAGCGTCGAAACGAGCGAAATATCTCGCAAATCGCGAAAATTTCGATTTTTTGGACGATAAATGGCCGTAACTTCCTTCCCGTTGGAGATATTTCGACGTTTAAGCGCTCGTTGAACTCCATTTCACAGTGCTAATGCAATGCACAACCATTTAAGCGTCGAAACGAGCGAAATATCTCGCAAATCGCGAAAATTTCGATTTTTTGGACGATAAATGGCCGTAACTTCCTTCCCGTTGGAGATATTTCGACGTTTAAGCGCTCGTTGAACTCCATTTCACAGTGCTAATGCAATGCACAACCATTTAAGCGTCGAAACGAGCGAAATATCTCGCAAATCGCGAAAATTTCGATTTTTTGGACGATAAATGGCCGTAACTTCCTTCCCGTTGGAGATATTTCGACGTTTAAGCGCTCGTTGAACTCCATTTCACAGTGCTAATGCAATGCACAACCATTTAAGCGTCGAAACGAGCGAAATATCTCGCAAATCGCGAAAATTTCGATTTTTTGGACGATAAATGGCCGTAACTTCCTTCCCGTTGGAGATATTTCGACGTTTAAGCGCTCGTTGAACTCCATTTCACAGTGCTAATGCAATGCACAACCATTTAAGCGTCGAAACGAGCGAAATATCTCGCAAATCGCGAAAATTTCGATTTTTTGGACGATAAATGGCCGTAACTTCCTTCCCGTTGGAGATATTTCGACGTTTAAGCGCTCGTTGAACTCCATTTCACAGTGCTAATGCAATGCACAACCATTTAAGCGTCGAAACGAGCGAAATATCTCGCAAATCGCGAAAATTTCGATTTTTTGGACGATAAATGGCCGTAACTTCCTTCCCGTTGGAGATATTTCGACGTTTAAGCGCTCGTTGAACTCCATTTCACAGTGCTAATGCAATGCACAACCATTTAAGCGTCGAAACGAGCGAAATATCACGCAAATCGCGAAAATTTCGATTTTTTGGACGATAAATGGCCGTAACTTCCTTCCCGTTGGAGATATTTCGACGTTTAAGCGCTCGTTGAACTCCATTTCACAGTGCTAATGCAATGCACAACCATTTAAGCGTCGAAACGAGCGAAATATCTCGCAAATCGCGAAAATTTCGATTTTTTGGACGATAAATGGCCGTAACTTCCTTCCCGTTGGAGATATTTCGACGTTTAAGCGCTCGTTGAACTCCATTTCACAGTGCTAATGCAATGCACAACCATTTAAGCGTCGAAACGAGCGAAATATCTCGCAAATCGCGAAAATTTCGATTTTTTGGACGATAAATGGCCGTAACTTCCTTCCCGTTGGAGATATTTCGACGTTTAAGCGCTCGTTGAACTCCATTTCACAGTGCTAATGCAATGCACAACCATTTAAGCGTCGAAACGAGCGAAATATCTCGCAAATCGCGAAAATTTCGATTTTTTGGACGATAAATGGCCGTAACTTCCTTCCCGTTGGAGATATTTCGACGTTTAAGCGCTCGTTGAACTCCATTTCACAGTGCTAATGCAATGCACAACCATTTAAGCGTCGAAACGAGCGAAATATCTCGCAAATCGCGAAAATTTCGATTTTTTGGACGATAAATGGCCGTAACTTCCTTCCCGTTGGAGATATTTCGACGTTTAAGCGCTCGTTGAACTCCATTTCACAGTGCTAATGCAATGCACAACCATTTAAGCGTCGAAACGAGCGAAATATCTCGCAAATCGCGAAAATTTCGATTTTTTGGACGATAAATGGCCGTAACTTCCTTCCCGTTGGAGATATTTCGACGTTTAAGCGCTCGTTGAACTCCATTTCACAGTGCTAATGCAATGCACAACCATTTAAGCGTCGAAACGAGCGAAATATCTCGCAAATCGCGAAAATTTCGATTTTTTGGACGATAAATGGCCGTAACTTCCTTCCCGTTGGAGATATTTCGACGTTTAAGCGCTCGTTGAACTCCATTTCACAGTGCTAATGCAATGCACAACCATTTAAGCGTCGAAACGAGCGAAATATCTCGCAAATCGCGAAAATTTCGATTTTTTGGACGATAAATGGCCGTAACTTCCTTCCCGTTGGAGATATTTCGACGTTTAAGCGCTCGTTGAACTCCATTTCACAGTGCTAATGCAATGCACAACCATTTAAGCGTCGAAACGAGCGAAATATCTCGCAAATCGCGAAAATTTCGATTTTTTGGACGATAAATGGCCGTAACTTCCTTCCCGTTGGAGATATTTCGACGTTTAAGCGCTCGTTGAACTCCATTTCACAGTGCTAATGCAATGCACAACCATTTAAGCGTCGAAACGAGCGAAATATCTCGCAAATCGCGAAAATTTCGATTTTTTGGACGATAAATGGCCGTAACTTCCTTCCCGTTGGAGATATTTCGACGTTTAAGCGCTCGTTGAACTCCATTTCACAGTGCTAATGCAATGCACAACCATTTAAGCGTCGAAACGAGCGAAATATCTCGCAAATCGCGAAAATTTCGATTTTTTGGACGATAAATGGCCGTAACTTCCTTCCCGTTGGAGATATTTCGACGTTTAAGCGCTCGTTGAACTCCATTTCACAGTGCTAATGCAATGCACAACCATTTAAGCGTCGAAACGAGCGAAATATCTCGCAAATCGCGAAAATTTCGATTTTTTGGACGATAAATGGCCGTAACTTCCTTCCCGTTGGAGATATTTCGACGTTTAAGCGCTCGTTGAACTCCATTTCACAGTGCTAATGCAATGCACAACCATTTAAGCGTCGAAACGAGCGAAATATCTCGCAAATCGCGAAAATTTCGATTTTTTGGACGATAAATGGCCGTAACTTCCTTCCCGTTGGAGATATTTCGACGTTTAAGCGCTCGTTGAACTCCATTTCACAGTGCTAATGCAATGCACAACCATTTAAGCGTCGAAACGAGCGAAATATCTCGCAAATCGCGAAAATTTCGATTTTTTGGACGATAAATGGCCGTAACTTCCTTCCCGTTGGAGATATTTCGACGTTTAAGCGCTCGTTGAACTCCATTTCACAGTGCTAATGCAATGCACAACCATTTAAGCGTCGAAACGAGCGAAATATCTCGCAAATCGCGAAAATTTCGATTTTTTGGACGATAAATGGCCGTAACTTCCTTCCCGTTGGAGATATTTCGACGTTTAAGCGCTCGTTGAACTCCATTTCACAGTGCTAATGCAATGCACAACCATTTAAGCGTCGAAACGAGCGAAATATCTCGCAAATCGCGAAAATTTCGATTTTTTGGACGATAAATGGCCGTAACTTCCTTCCCGTTGGAGATATTTCGACGTTTAAGCGCTCGTTGAACTCCATTTCACAGTGCTAATGCAATGCACAACCATTTAAGCGTCGAAACGAGCGAAATATCTCGCAAATCGCGAAAATTTCGATTTTTTGGACGATAAATGGCCGTAACTTCCTTCCCGTTGGAGATATTTCGACGTTTAAGCGCTCGTTGAACTCCATTTCACAGTGCTAATGCAATGCACAACCATTTAAGCGTCGAAACGAGCGAAATATCTCGCAAATCGCGAAAATTTCGATTTTTTGGACGATAAATGGCCGTAACTTCCTTCCCGTTGGAGATATTTCGACGTTTAAGCGCTCGTTGAACTCCATTTCACAGTGCTAATGCAATGCACAACCATTTAAGCGTCGAAACGAGCGAAATATCTCGCAAATCGCGAAAATTTCGATTTTTTGGACGATAAATGGCCGTAACTTCCTTCCCGTTGGAGATATTTCGACGTTTAAGCGCTCGTTGAACTCCATTTCACAGTGCTAATGCAATGCACAACCATTTAAGCGTCGAAACGAGCGAAATATCTCGCAAATCGCGAAAATTTCGATTTTTTGGACGATAAATGGCCGTAACTTCCTTCCCGTTGGAGATATTTCGACGTTTAAGCGCTCGTTGAACTCCATTTCACAGTGCTAATGCAATGCACAACCATTTAAGCGTCGAAACGAGCGAAATATCTCGCAAATCGCGAAAATTTCGATTTTTTGGACGATAAATGGCCGTAACTTCCTTCCCGTTGGAGATATTTCGACGTTTAAGCGCTCGTTGAACTCCATTTCACAGTGCTAATGCAATGCACAACCATTTAAGCGTCGAAACGAGCGAAATATCTCGCAAATCGCGAAAATTTCGATTTTTTGGACGATAAATGGCCGTAACTTCCTTCCCGTTGGAGATATTTCGACGTTTAAGCGCTCGTTGAACTCCATTTCACAGTGCTAATGCAATGCACAACCATTTAAGCGTCGAAACGAGCGAAATATCTCGCAAATCGCGAAAATTTCGATTTTTTGGACGATAAATGGCCGTAACTTCCTTCCCGTTGGAGATATTTCGACGTTTAAGCGCTCGTTGAACTCCATTTCACAGTGCTAATGCAATGCACAACCATTTAAGCGTCGAAACGAGCGAAATATCTCGCAAATCGCGAAAATTTCGATTTTTTGGACGATAAATGGCCGTAACTTCCTTCCCGTTGGAGATATTTCGACGTTTAAGCGCTCGTTGAACTCCATTTCACAGTGCTAATGCAATGCACAACCATTTAAGCGTCGAAACGAGCGAAATATCTCGCAAATCGCGAAAATTTCGATTTTTTGGACGATAAATGGCCGTAACTTCCTTCCCGTTGGAGATATTTCGACGTTTAAGCGCTCGTTGAACTCCATTTCACAGTGCTAATGCAATGCACAACCATTTAAGCGTCGAAACGAGCGAAATATCTCGCAAATCGCGAAAATTTCGATTTTTTGGACGATAAATGGCCGTAACTTCCTTCCCGTTGGAGATATTTCGACGTTTAAGCGCTCGTTGAACTCCATTTCACAGTGCTAATGCAATGCACAACCATTTAAGCGTCGAAACGAGCGAAATATCTCGCAAATCGCGAAAATTTCGATTTTTTGGACGATAAATGGCCGTAACTTCCTTCCCGTTGGAGATATTTCGACGTTTAAGCGCTCGTTGAACTCCATTTCACAGTGCTAATGCAATGCACAACCATTTAAGCGTCGAAACGAGCGAAATATCTCGCAAATCGCGAAAATTTCGATTTTTTGGACGATAAATGGCCGTAACTTCCTTCCCGTTGGAGATATTTCGACGTTTAAGCGCTCGTTGAACTCCATTTCACAGTGCTAATGCAATGCACAACCATTTAAGCGTCGAAACGAGCGAAATATCTCGCAAATCGCGAAAATTTCGATTTTTTGGACGATAAATGGCCGTAACTTCCTTCCCGTTGGAGATATTTCGACGTTTAAGCGCTCGTTGAACTCCATTTCACAGTGCTAATGCAATGCACAACCATTTAAGCGTCGAAACGAGCGAAATATCTCGCAAATCGCGAAAATTTCGATTTTTTGGACGATAAATGGCCGTAACTTCCTTCCCGTTGGAGATATTTCGACGTTTAAGCGCTCGTTGAACTCCATTTCACAGTGCTAATGCAATGCACAACCATTTAAGCGTCGAAACGAGCGAAATATCTCGCAAATCGCGAAAATTTCGATTTTTTGGACGATAAATGGCCGTAACTTCCTTCCCGTTGGAGATATTTCGACGTTTAAGCGCTCGTTGAACTCCATTTCACAGTGCTAATGCAATGCACAACCATTTAAGCGTCGAAACGAGCGAAATATCTCGCAAATCGCGAAAATTTCGATTTTTTGGACGATAAATGGCCGTAACTTCCTTCCCGTTGGAGATATTTCGACGTTTAAGCGCTCGTTGAACTCCATTTCACAGTGCTAATGCAATGCACAACCATTTAAGCGTCGAAACGAGCGAAATATCTCGCAAATCGCGAAAATTTCGATTTTTTGGACGATAAATGGCCGTAACTTCCTTCCCGTTGGAGATATTTCGACGTTTAAGCGCTCGTTGAACTCCATTTCACAGTGCTAATGCAATGCACAACCATTTAAGCGTCGAAACGAGCGAAATATCTCGCAAATCGCGAAAATTTCGATTTTTTGGACGATAAATGGCCGTAACTTCCTTCCCGTTGGAGATATTTCGACGTTTAAGCGCTCGTTGAACTCCATTTCACAGTGCTAATGCAATGCACAACCATTTAAGCGTCGAAACGAGCGAAATATCTCGCAAATCGCGAAAATTTCGATTTTTTGGACGATAAATGGCCGTAACTTCCTTCCCGTTGGAGATATTTCGACGTTTAAGCGCTCGTTGAACTCCATTTCACAGTGCTAATGCAATGCACAACCATTTAAGCGTCGAAACGAGCGAAATATCTCGCAAATCGCGAAAATTTCGATTTTTTGGACGATAAATGGCCGTAACTTCCTTCCCGTTGGAGATATTTCGACGTTTAAGCGCTCGTTGAACTCCATTTCACAGTGCTAATGCAATGCACAACCATTTAAGCGTCGAAACGAGCGAAATATCTCGCAAATCGCGAAAATTTCGATTTTTTGGACGATAAATGGCCGTAACTTCCTTCCCGTTGGAGATATTTCGACGTTTAAGCGCTCGTTGAACTCCATTTCACAGTGCTAATGCAATGCACAACCATTTAAGCGTCGAAACGAGCGAAATATCTCGCAAATCGCGAAAATTTCGATTTTTTGGACGATAAATGGCCGTAACTTCCTTCCCGTTGGAGATATTTCGACGTTTAAGCGCTCGTTGAACTCCATTTCACAGTGCTAATGCAATGCACAACCATTTAAGCGTCGAAACGAGCGAAATATCTCGCAAATCGCGAAAATTTCGATTTTTTGGACGATAAATGGCCGTAACTTCCTTCCCGTTGGAGATATTTCGACGTTTAAGCGCTCGTTGAACTCCATTTCACAGTGCTAATGCAATGCACAACCATTTAAGCGTCGAAACGAGCGAAATATCTCGCAAATCGCGAAAATTTCGATTTTTTGGACGATAAATGGCCGTAACTTCCTTCCCGTTGGAGATATTTCGACGTTTAAGCGCTCGTTGAACTCCATTTCACAGTGCTAATGCAATGCACAACCATTTAAGCGTCGAAACGAGCGAAATATCTCGCAAATCGCGAAAATTTCGATTTTTTGGACGATAAATGGCCGTAACTTCCTTCCCGTTGGAGATATTTCGACGTTTAAGCGCTCGTTGAACTCCATTTCACAGTGCTAATGCAATGCACAACCATTTAAGCGTCGAAACGAGCGAAATATCTCGCAAATCGCGAAAATTTCGATTTTTTGGACGATAAATGGCCGTAACTTCCTTCCCGTTGGAGATATTTCGACGTTTAAGCGCTCGTTGAACTCCATTTCACAGTGCTAATGCAATGCACAACCATTTAAGCGTCGAAACGAGCGAAATATCTCGCAAATCGCGAAAATTTCGATTTTTTGGACGATAAATGGCCGTAACTTCCTTCCCGTTGGAGATATTTCGACGTTTAAGCGCTCGTTGAACTCCATTTCACAGTGCTAATGCAATGCACAACCATTTAAGCGTCGAAACGAGCGAAATATCTCGCAAATCGCGAAAATTTCGATTTTTTGGACGATAAATGGCCGTAACTTCCTTCCCGTTGGAGATATTTCGACGTTTAAGCGCTCGTTGAACTCCATTTCACAGTGCTAATGCAATGCACAACCATTTAAGCGTCGAAACGAGCGAAATATCTCGCAAATCGCGAAAATTTCGATTTTTTGGACGATAAATGGCCGTAACTTCCTTCCCGTTGGAGATATTTCGACGTTTAAGCGCTCGTTGAACTCCATTTCACAGTGCTAATGCAATGCACAACCATTTAAGCGTCGAAACGAGCGAAATATCTCGCAAATCGCGAAAATTTCGATTTTTTGGACGATAAATGGCCGTAACTTCCTTCCCGTTGGAGATATTTCGACGTTTAAGCGCTCGTTGAACTCCATTTCACAGTGCCAATGCAATGCACAACCATTTAAGCGTCGAAACGAGCGAAATATCTCGCAAATCGCGAAAATTTCGATTTTTTGGACGATAAATGGCCGTAACTTCCTTCCCGTTGGAGATATTTCGACGTTTAAGCGCTCGTTGAACT
>NW_027469007.1:0-30316 GCF_051014615.1 Bombus vancouverensis nearcticus
GCCGTCATTTCCTTCCCGTTGGAGATATTTCGACGTTTACGCACTCGTTGAACTCCATTTCACACTGCTAACGCAGTGCACAACCACTTAAGCGTCGAAACAAGCAAAATATCTCGCAAATCGCGAGGATTTCGTCGATTTTGACGAAAAATAGCCGTCATTTCCTTCCCGTTGGAGATATTTCGACGTTTAAGCAATCGTTGAACTCCATTTCACAGTGCTAATGCAATGCACAACCATTTAAGCGTCGAAACAATCAAAATATCTCGCAAATCGCGAAGATTTCATTTGTTATGACGAAAAATAGCCGTCATTTCCTTCCCGTTGGAGATATTTCGACGTTTACGCACTCGTTGAACTCCATTTCACACTGCTAACGCAGTGCACAACCATTTAAGCGTCGAAACAAGCAAAATATCTCGCAAATCGCGAAGATTTCATTTATTATGACGAAAAATAGCCGTCATTTCCTTCCCGCTGGAGATATTTCGACGTTTAAGCACTCGTTGAACTCCATTTCACAGTGCTAATGCAATGCACATCCATTTAAGCGTCGAAACAATCAAAATATCTCGCAAATCGCGAAGATAACATTTATTTTGACGAAAAATAGCCGTCATTTCCTTCCCGTTGCAGATATTTCGACGTTTAAGCACTCGTTGAACTCCATTTCACAGTGCTAATGCAATGCACAACCATTAAACCGTCGAAACAATCAAAATATCTCGCAAATCGCGAAGATTTCGTCGATTTTGACGAAAAATGGCCGTCATTTCCTTCCCGTTGGAGATATTTCGACGATTAAGCAATCGTTGAACTCCATTTCACTGTGCTGATGCAATGCACAACCATTAAACCGTCGAAACAATCAAAATATCTCGCAAATCGCGAAGATTTCGTCGATTTTGACGAAAAATAGCCGTCATTTCCTTCCCGTTGGAGATATATCAACGTTTAAGCACTCGTTGAACTCCATTTCACAGTGCTAATGCAATGCACAACCATTTAAGCGTCGAAACAATCAAAATATCTCGCAAATCGCGAGGATTTCGTCGATTTTGACGAAAAATAGCCGTCATTTCCTTCCCGTTGGAGATATTTCGACGTTTAAGCAATCGTTGAACTCCATTTCACAGTGCTAATGCAATGCACAACCATTTCAGCGTCGAAACAATCAAAATATCTCGCAAATCGCGAAGATTTCGTCGATTTTGACGAAAAATGGCCGTCATTTCCTTCCCGTTGGAGATATTTCGACGTTTAAGCACTCGTTGAACTCCATTTCACACTGCTAACGCAGCGCACAACCATTTAAGCGTCGAAACAATCAAAATATCTCGCAAATCGCGAAGATTTCGTCGATTTTGACGAAAAATAGCCGTCATTTCTTTCCCGTTGGAGATATTTCAACGTTTAAGCATTCGTTGAACTCCATTTCACAGTGCTAATGCAATGCACAACCATTTAAGCGTCGAAACAATCAAAATATCTCGCAAATCGCGAGGATTTCGTCGATTTTGACGAAAAATAGCCGTCATTTCCTTCCCGTTGGAGATATTTCGACGTTTCAGCAATCGTTGAACTCCATTTCACAGTGCTAATGCAATGCACAACCATTCAAGCGTCGAAACAATCAAAATATCTCGCAAATCGCAAAGATTTCGTCGATTTTGAAGAAAAATAGCCGTCATTTCCTTCCCGTTGGAGATATTTCGACGATTAAGCAATCGTTGAACTCCATTTCACTGTGCTAATGCAATGCACAACCATTAAACCGTCGAAACAATCAAAATATCTCGCAAATCGCGAGGATTTCGTCGATTTTGACGAAAAATAGCCGTCATTTCCTTCCCGTTGGAGATATTTCGACGTTTAAGCAATCGTTGAACTCCATTTCACAGTGCTAATGCAATGCACAACCATTTAAGCGTCGAAACAATCAAAATATCTCGCAAATCGCGAAGATTTCATTTATTATGACGAAAAATAGCCGTCATTTCCTTCCCGTTGAAGATATTTCGACGTTTAAGCACTCGTTGAACTCCATTTCACACTGCTAACGCAGTGCACAACCATTTAAGCGTCGAAACAAGCAAAATATCTCGCAAATCGAGAAGATTTCGTCTATTTTGACGAAAAATAGCCGTCATTTCCTTCCCGCTGGAGATATTTCGACGTTTAAGCACTCGTTGAACTCCATTTCACAGTGCTAATGCAATGCACAACCATTAAACCGTCGAAACAATCAAAATATCTCGCAAATCGCGAAGATTTCGTCGATTTTGACGAAAAATAGCCGTCATTTCCTTCCCGTTGGAGATATTTCAACGTTTAAGCATTCGTTGAACTCCATTTCACAGTGCTAATGCAATGCACAACCATTTAAGCGTCGAAACAATCAAAATATCTCGCAAATCGCGAGGATTTCGTCGATTTTGACGAAAAATAGCCGTCATTTCCTTCCCGTTGGAGATATTTCGACGTTTAAGCAATCGTTGAACTCCATTTCACAGTGCTAATGCAATGCACAACCATTTAAGCGTCGAAACAATCAAAATATATCGCAAATCGCGAAGATTTCATTTGTTATGACGAAAAATAGCCGTCATTTCCTTCCCGTTGGAGATATTTCGACGTTTACGCACTCGCTGAACTCCATTTCACACTGCTAACGCAGTGCACAACCATTTAAGCGTCGAAACAAGCAAAATATCTCGCAAATCGCGAGGATTTCGTCGATTTTGACGAAAAATAGCCGTCATTTCCTTCCCGTTGGAGATATTTCGACGTTTAAGCAATCGTTGAACTCCATTTCACAGTGCTAATGCAATGCACAACCATTTAAGCGTCGAAACAATCAAAATATCTCGCAAATCGCGAAGATTTCATTTATTTTGAAGAAAAATAGCCGTCATTTCCTTCCCGTTGGAGATATTTCGACGTTTAAGCACTCGTTGAACTCCATTTCACACTGCTAACGCAGCGCACAACCATTTAAGCGTCGAAACAATCAAAATATCTCGCAAATCGCGAAGATTTCGTCGATTTTGACGAAAAATAGCCGTCATTTCTTTCCCGTTGGAGATATTTCAACGTTTAAGCATTCGTTGAACTCCATTTCACAGTGCTAATGCAATGCACAACCATTTAAGCGTCGAAACAATCAAAATATCTCGCAAATCGCGAGGATTTCGTCGATTTTGACGAAAAATAGCCGTCATTTCCTTCCCGTTGGAGATATTGCGACGTTTAAGCAATCGTTGAACTCCATTTCACAGTGCTAATGCAATGCACAACCATTTAAGCGTCGAAACAATCAAAATATCTCGCAAATCGCAAAGATTTCGTCGATTTTGAAGAAAAATAGCCGTCATTTCCTTCCCGTTGGAGATATTTCGACGATTAAGCAATCGTTGAACTCCATTTCACTGTGCTAATGCAATGCACAACCATTAAACCGTCGAAACAATCAAAATATCTCGCAAATCGCGAAGATTTCGTCGATTTTGACGAAAAATAGCCGTCATTTCCTTCCCGTTGGAGATATTTCAACGTTTAAGCACTCGTTGAACTCCATTTCACAGTGCTAATGCAATGCACAACCATTTAAGCGTCGAAACAATCAAAATATCTCGCAAATCGCGAGGATTTCGTCGATTTTGACGAAAAATAGCCGTCATTTCCTTCCCGTTGGAGATATTTCGACGTTTAAGCAATCGTTGAACTCCATTTCACAGTGCTAATGCAATGCACAACCATTTAAGCGTCGAAACAATCAAAATATCTCGCAAATCGCGAAGATTTCGTCGATTTTGACGAAAAATAGCCGTCATTTCTTTCCCGTTGGAGATATTTCAACGTTTAAGCATTCGTTGAACTCCATTTCACAGTGCTAATGCAATGCACAACCATTTAAGCGTCGAAACAATCAAAATATCTCGCAAATCGCGAGGATTTCGTCGATTTTGACGAAAAATAGCCGTCATTTCCTTCCCGTTGGAGATATTTCGACGTTTAAGCAATCGTTGAACTCCATTTCACAGTGCTAATGCAATGCACAACCATTTAAGCGTCGAAACAATCAAAATATCTCGCAAATCGCAAAGATTTCGTCGATTTTGAAGAAAAATAGCCGTCATTTCCTTCCCGTTGGAGATATTTCGACGATTAAGCAATCGTTGAACTCCATTTCACTGTGCTAATGCAATGCACAACCATTAAACCGTCGAAACAATCAAAATATCTCGCAAATCGCGAGGATTTCGTCGATTTTGACGAAAAATAGCCGTCATTTCCTTCCCGTTGGAGATATTTCGACGTTTAAGCAATCGTTGAACTCCATTTCACAGTGCTAATGCAATGCACAACCATTTAAGCGTCGAAACAATCAAAATATCTCGCAAATCGCGAAGATTTCATTTATTATGACGAAAAATAGCCGTCATTTCCTTCCCGTTGAAGATATTTCGACGTTTAAGCACTCGTTGAACTCCATTTCACACTGCTAACGCAGTGCACAACCATTTAAGCGTCGAAACAAGCAAAATATCTCGCAAATCGAGAAGATTTCGTCTATTTTGACGAAAAATAGCCGTCATTTCCTTCCCGCTGGAGATATTTCGACGTTTAAGCACTCGTTGAACTCCATTTCACAGTGCTAATGCAATGCACAACCATTAAACCGTCGAAACAATCAAAATATCTCGCAAATCGCGAAGATTTCGTCGATTTTGACGAAAAATAGCCGTCATTTCCTTCCCGTTGGAGATATTTCAACGTTTAAGCATTCGTTGAACTCCATTTCACAGTGCTAATGCAATGCACAACCATTTAAGCGTCGAAACAATCAAAATATCTCGCAAATCGCGAGGATTTCGTCGATTTTGACGAAAAATAGCCGTCATTTCCTTCCCGTTGGAGATATTTCGACGTTTACGCACTCGTTGAACTCCATTTCACACTGCTAACGCAGTGCACAACCATTTAAGCGTCGAAACAAGCAAAATATCTCGCAAATCGCGAGGATTTCGTCGATTTTGACGAAAAATAGCCGTCATTTCCTTCCCGTTGGAGATATTTCGACGTTTAAGCAATCGTTGAACTCCATTTCACAGTGCTAATGCAATGCACAACCATTTAAGCGTCGAAACAATCAAAATATCTCGCAAATCGGGAAGATTTCATTTGTTATGACGAAAAATAGCCGTCATTTCCTTCCCGTTGGAGATATTTCGACGTTTACGCACTCGTTGAACTCCATTTCACACTGCTAACGCAGTGCACAACCATTTAAGCGTCGAAACAAGCAAAATATCTCGCAAATCGCGAAGATTTCGTCTATTTTGACGAAAAATAGCCGTCATTTCCTTCCCGCTGGAGATATTTCGACGTTTAAGCACTCGTTGAACTCCATTTCACAGTGCTAATGCAATGCACAACCATTTAAGCGTCGAAACAATCAAAATATCTCGCAAATCGCGAAGATAACATTTATTTTGACGAAAAATAGCCGTCATTTCCTTCCCGTTGCAGATATTTCGACGTTTAAGCACTCGTTGAACTCCATGTCACAGTGCTAATGCAATGCACAACCATTTAAGCGTCGAAACAATCAAAATATCTCGCAAATCGCGAAGATTTCATTTATTTTGAAGAAAAATAGCCGTCATTTCCTTCCCGTTGGAGATATTTCGACGTTTAAGCACTCGTTGAACTCCATTTCACACTGCTAACGCAGCGCACAACCATTTAAGCGTCGAAACAATCAAAATATCTCGCAAATCGCGAAGATTTCGTCGATTTTGACGAAAAATAGCCGTCATTTCTTTCCCGTTGGAGATATTTCAACGTTTAAGCATTCGTTGAACTCCATTTCACAGTGCTAATGCAA
The DNA here is from genome assembly GCF_051014615.1 of Bombus vancouverensis nearcticus. Taxonomy (NCBI): domain Eukaryota; kingdom Metazoa; phylum Arthropoda; class Insecta; order Hymenoptera; family Apidae; genus Bombus; species Bombus vancouverensis. The sequence goes on from NW_027469007.1 coordinate 5,891, forward strand.
TGCACAACCATTTAAGCGTCGAAACAATCAAAATATCTCGCAAATCGCGAGGATTTCGTCGATTTTGACGAAAAATAGCCGTCATTTCCTTCCCGTTGGAGATATTGCGACGTTTAAGCAATCGTTGAACTCCATTTCACAGTGCTAATGCAATGCACAACCATTTAAGCGTCGAAACAATCAAAATATCTCGCAAATCGCAAAGATTTCGTCGATTTTGAAGAAAAATAGCCGTCATTTCCTTCCCGTTGGAGATATTTCGACGATTAAGCAATCGTTGAACTCCATTTCACTGTGCTAATGCAATGCACAACCATTAAACCGTCGAAACAATCAAAATATCTCGCAAATCGCGAAGATTTCGTCGATTTTGACAAAAAATAGCCGTCATTTCCTTCCCGTTGGAGATATTTCAACGTTTAAGCACTCGTTGAACTCCATTTCACAGTGCTAATGCAATGCACAACCATTTAAGCGTCGAAACAATCAAAATATCTCGCAAATCGCGTAGATTTCGTCGATTTTGACGAAAAATGGCCGTCATTTCCTTCCCGTTGGAGATATTTCGACGTTTAAGCACTCGTTGAACTCCATTTCACAGTGCTAATGCAATGCACATCCATTTAAGCGCCGAAACAATCAAAATATCTCGCTAATCGCGAAGATAACATTTATTTTGACGAAAAATAGCCGTCATTTCCTTCCCGTTGCAGATATTTCGACGTTTAAGCACTCGTTGAACTCCATTTCACAGTGCTAATGCAATGCACAACCATTAAACCGTCGAAACAATCAAAATATCTCGCAAATCGCGAAGATTTCGTCGATTTTGACGAAAAATGGCCGTCATTTCCTTCCCGTTGGAGATATTTCGACGATTAAGCAATCGTTGAACTCCATTTCACTGTGCTAATGCAATGCACAACCATTAAACCGTCGAAACAATCAAAATATCTCGCAAATCGCGAAGATTTCGTCGATTTTGACGAAAAGTAGCCGTCATTTCCTTCCCGTTGGAGATATATCAACGTTTAAGCACTCGTTGAACTCCATTTCACAGTGCTAATGCAATGCACAACCATTTAAGCGTCGAAACAATCAAAATATCTCGCAAATCGCGAGGATTTCGTCGATTTTGACGAAAAATAGCCGTCATTTCCTTCCCGTTGGAGATATTTCGACGTTTAAGCAATCGTTGAACTCCATTTCACAGTGCTAATGCAATGCACAACCATTTAAGCGTCGAAACAATCAAAATATCTCGCAAATCGCGAAGATTTCGTCGATTTTGACGAAAAATGGCCGTCATTTCCTTCCCGTTGGAGATATTTCGACGTTTAAGCACTCGTTGAACTCCATTTCACACTGCTAACGCAGCGCACAACCATTTAAGCGTCGAAACAATCAAAATATCTCGCAAATCGCGAAGATTTCGTCGATTTTGACGAAAAATAGCCGTCATTTCTTTCCCGTTGGAGATATTTCAACGTTTAAGCATTCGTTGAACTCCATTTCACAGTGCTAATGCAATGCACAACCATTTAAGCGTCGAAACAATCAAAATATCTCGCAAATCGCGAGGATTTCGTCGATTTTGACGAAAAATAGCCGTCATTTCCTTCCCGTTGGAGATATTTCGACGTTTAAGCAATCGTTGAACTCCATTTCACAGTGCTAATGCAATGCACAACCATTTAAGCGTCGAAACAATCAAAATATCTCGCAAATCGCAAAGATTTCGTCGATTTTGAAGAAAAATAGCCGTCATTTCCTTCCCGTTGGAGATATTTCGACGATTAAGCAATCGTTGAACTCCATTTCACTGTGCTAATGCAATGCACAACCATTAAACCGTCGAAACAATCAAAATATCTCGCAAATCGCGAGGATTTCGTCGATTTTGACGAAAAATAGCCGTCATTTCCTTCCCGTTGGAGATATTTCGACGTTTAAGCAATCGTTGAACTCCATTTCACAGTGCTAATGCAATGCACAACCATTTAAGCGTCGAAACAATCAAAATATCTCGCAAATCGCGAAGATTTCATTTATTATGACGAAAAATAGCCGTCATTTCCTTCCCGTTGAAGATATTTCGACGTTTAAGCACTCGTTGAACTCCATTTCACACTGCTAACGCAGTGCACAACCATTTAAGCGTCGAAACAAGCAAAATATCTCGCAAATCGAGAAGATTTCGTCTATTTTGACGAAAAATAGCCGTCATTTCCTTCCCGCTGGAGATATTTCGACGTTTAAGCACTCGTTGAACTCCATTTCACAGTGCTAATGCAATGCACAACCATTAAACCGTCGAAACAATCAAAATATCTCGCAAATCGCGAAGATTTCGTCGATTTTGACGAAAAATAGCCGTCATTTCCTTCCCGTTGGAGATATTTCAACGTTTAAGCATTCGTTGAACTCCATTTCACAGTGCTAATGCAATGCACAACCATTTAAGCGTCGAAACAATCAAAATATCTCGCAAATCGCGAGGATTTCGTCGATTTTGACGAAAAATAGCCGTCATTTCCTTCCCGTTGGAGATATTTCGACGTTTAAGCAATCGTTGAACTCCATTTCACAGTGCTAATGCAATGCACAACCATTTAAGCGTCGAAACAATCAAAATATATCGCAAATCGCGAAGATTTCATTTGTTATGACGAAAAATAGCCGTCATTTCCTTCCCGTTGGAGATATTTCGACGTTTACGCACTCGTTGAACTCCATTTCACACTGCTAACGCAGTGCACAACCATTTAAGCGTCGAAACAAGCAAAATATCTCGCAAATCGCGAAGATTTCGTCTATTTTGACGAAAAATAGCCGTCATTTCCTTCCCGCTGGAGATATTTCGACGTTTAAGCACTCGTTGAACTCCATTTCACTGTGCTAATGCAATGCACAACCATTAAACCGTCGAAACAATCACAATATCTCGCAAATCGCGAAGATTTCGTCGATTTTGACGAAAAATAGCCGTCATTTCCTTCCCGTTGGAGATATTTCAACGTTTAAGCACTCGTTGAACTCCATTTCACAGTGCTAATGCAATGCACAACCATTTAAGCGTCGAAACAATCAAAATATCTCGCAAATCGCGAAGATTTCGTCGATTTTGACGAAAAATAGCCGTAACATCCTTCCCGTTGGAGATATTTCGACGTTTAAGCGCTCGTTGTACTCCATCTCACAGTGCTAATGCAATGCACAACCATTAAACCGTCGAAACAATCAAAATATCTCGCAAATCGCGAGGATTTCGTCGATTTTGACGAAAAGTTGCCGTCATTTCCTTCCCGTTGGAGATATTTCGACGTTTTAAGCAATCGTTGAACTCCATTTCACAGTGCTAATGCAATGCACAACCATTAAACCGTCGAAACAATCACAATATCTCGCAAATCGCGAAGATTTCGTCGATTTTGACGAAAAATAGCCGTCATTTCCTTCCCGTTGGAGATATTTCAACGTTTAAGCACTCGTTGAACTCCATTTCACAGTGCTAATGCAATGCACAACCATTTAAGCGTCGAAACAATCAAAATATCTCGCAAATCGCGAAGATTTCGTCGATTTTGACGAAAAATAGCCGTAACATCCTTCCCGTTGGAGATATTTCGACGTTTAAGCGCTCGTTGAACTCCATTTCACACTGCTAACGCAGCGCACAACCATTTAAGCGTCGAAACAATCAAAATATCTCGCAAATCGCGAAGATTTCGTCGATTTTGACGAAAAATAGCCGTCATTTCTTTCCCGTTGGAGATATTTCAACGTTTAAGCATTCGTTGAACTCCATTTCACAGTGCTAATGCAATGCACAACCATTTAAGCGTCGAAACAATCAAAATATCTCGCAAATCGCGAGGATTTCGTCGATTTTGACGAAAAATAGCCGTCATTTCCTTCCCGTTGGAGATATTTCGACGTTTTAAGCAATCGTTGAACTCCATTTCACAGTGCTAATGCAATGCACAACCATTTAAGCGTCGAAACAATCAAAATATCTCGCAAATCGCAAAGAATTCGTCGATTTTGAAGAAAAATAGCCGTCATTTCCTTCCCGTTGGAGATATTTCGACGATTAAGCAATCGTTGAACTCCATTTCACTGTGCTAATGCAATGCACAACCATTAAACCGTCGAAACAATCAAAATATCTCGCAAATCGCGAGGATTTCGTCGATTTTGAAGAAAAATAGCCGTCATTTCCTTCCCGTTGGAGATATTTCGACGATTAAGCAATCGTTGAACTCCATTTCACTGTGCTAATGCAATGCACAACCATTAAACCGTCGAAACAATCAAAATATCTCGCAAATCGCGAGGATTTCGTCGATTTTGACGAAAAATAGCCGTCATTTCCTTCCCGTTGGAGATATTTCGACGTTTAAGCAATCGTTGAACTCCATTTCACAGTGCTAATGCAATGCACAACCATTTAAGCGTCGAAACAATCAAAATATCTCGCAAATCGCGAAGATTTCATTTATTATGACGAAAAATAGCCGTCATTTCCTTCCCGTTGAAGATATTTCGACGTTAAGCACTCGTTGAACTCCATTTCACACTGCTAACGCAGTGCACAACCATTTAAGCGTCGAAACAAGCAAAATATCTCGCAAATCGAGAAGATTTCGTCTATTTTGACGAAAAATAGCCGTCATTTCCTTCCCGCTGGAGATATTTCGACGTTTAAGCACTCGTTGAACTCCATTTCACAGTGCTAATGCAATGCACAACCATTAAACCGTCGAAACAATCAAATATCTCGCAAATCGCGAAGATTTCGTCGATTTTGACGAAAAATAGCCGTCATTTCCTTCCCGTTGGAGATATTTCAACGTTTAAGCATTCGTTGAACTCCATTTCACAGTGCTAATGCAATGCACAACCATTTAAGCGTCGAAACAATCAAAATATCTCGCAAATCGCGAGGATTTCGTCGATTTTGACGAAAAATAGCCGTCATTTCCTTCCCGTTGGAGATATTTCGACGTTTAAGCAATCGTTGAACTCCATTTCACAGTGCTAATGCAATGCACAACCATTTAAGCGTCGAAACAATCAAAATATATCGCAAATCGCGAAGATTTCATTTGTTATGACGAAAAATAGCCGTCATTTCCTTCCCGTTGGAGATATTTCGACGTTTACGCACTCGTTGAACTCCATTTCACACTGCTAACGCAGTGCACAACCATTTAAGCGTCGAAACAAGCAAAATATCTCGCAAATCGCGAAGATTTCGTCTATTTTGACGAAAAATAGCCGTCATTTCCTTCCCGCTGGAGATATTTCGACGTTTAAGCACTCGTTGAACTCCATTTCACTGTGCTAATGCAATGCACAACCATTAAACCGTCGAAACAATCACAATATCTCGCAAATCGCGAAGATTTCGTCGATTTTGACGAAAAATAGCCGTCATTTCCTTCCCGTTGGAGATATTTCAACGTTTAAGCACTCGTTGAACTCCATTTCACAGTGCTAATGCAATGCACAACCATTTAAGCGTCGAAACAATCAAAATATCTCGCAAATCGCGAAGATTTCGTCGATTTTGACGAAAAATAGCCGTAACCATCCTTCCCGTTGGAGATATTTCGACGTTTAAGCGCTCGTTGTACTCCATCTCACAGTGCTAATGCAATGCACAACCATTAAACCGTCGAAACAATCAAAATATCTCGCAAATCGCGAGGATTTCGTCGATTTTGACGAAAAGTTGCCGTCATTTCCTTCCCGTTGGAGATATTTCGACGTTTAAGCAATCGTTGAACTCCATTTCACAGTGCTAATGCAATGCACAACCATTAAACCGTCGAAACAATCACAATATCTCGCAAATCGCGAAGATTTCGTCGATTTTGACGAAAAATAGCCGTCATTTCCTTCCCGTTGGAGATATTTCAACGTTTAAGCACTCGTTGAACTCCATTTCACAGTGCTAATGCAATGCACAACCATTTAAGCGTCGAAACAATCAAAATATCTCGCAAATCGCGAAGATTTCGTCGATTTTGACGAAAAATAGCCGTAACATCCTTCCCGTTGGAGATATTTCGACGTTTAAGCGCTCGTTGAACTCCATTTCACACTGCTAACGCAGCGCACAACCATTTAAGCGTCGAAACAATCAAAATATCTCGCAAATCGCGAAGATTTCGTCGATTTTGACGAAAAATAGCCGTCATTTCTTTCCCGTTGGAGATATTTCAACGTTTAAGCATTCGTTGAACTCCATTTCACAGTGCTAATGCAATGCACAACCATTTAAGCGTCGAAACAATCAAAATATCTCGCAAATCGCGAGGATTTCGTCGATTTTGACGAAAAATAGCCGTCATTTCCTTCCCGTTGGAGATATTTCGACGTTTAAGCAATCGTTGAACTCCATTTCACAGTGCTAATGCAATGCACAACCATTTAAGCGTCGAAACAATCAAAATATCTCGCAAATCGCAAAGATTTCGTCGATTTTGAAGAAAAATAGCCGTCATTTCCTTCCCGTTGGAGATATTTCGACGATTAAGCAATCGTTGAACTCCATTTCACTGTGCTAATGCAATGCACAACCATTAAACCGTCGAAACAATCAAAATATCTCGCAAATCGCGAGGATTTCGTCGATTTTGACGAAAAATAGCCGTCATTTCCTTCCCGTTGGAGATATTTCGACGTTTAAGCAATCGTTGAACTCCATTTCACAGTGCTAATGCAATGCACAACCATTTAAGCGTCGAAACAATCAAAATATCTCGCAAATCGCGAAGATTTCATTTATTATGACGAAAAATAGCCGTCATTTCCTTCCCGTTGAAGATATTTCGACGTTTAAGCACTCGTTGAACTCCATTTCACACTGCTAACGCAGTGCACAACCATTTAAGCGTCGAAACAAGCAAAATATCTCGCAAATCGAGAAGATTTCGTCTATTTTGACGAAAAATAGCCGTCATTTCCTTCCCGCTGGAGATATTTCGACGTTTAAGCACTCGTTGAACTCCATTTCACAGTGCTAATGCAATGCACAACCATTAAACCGTCGAAACAATCAAAATATCTCGCAAATCGCGAAGATTTCGTCGATTTTGACGAAAAATAGCCGTCATTTCCTTCCCGTTGGAGATATTTCAACGTTTAAGCATTCGTTGAACTCCATTTCACAGTGCTAATGCAATGCACAACCATTTAAGCGTCGAAACAATCAAAATATCTCGCAAATCGCGAGGATTTCGTCGATTTTGACGAAAAATAGCCGTCATTTCCTTCCCGTTGGAGATATTTCGACGTTTAAGCAATCGTTGAACTCCATTTCACAGTGCTAATGCAATGCACAACCATTTAAGCGTCGAAACAATCAAAATATATCGCAAATCGCGAAGATTTCATTTGTTATGACGAAAAATAGCCGTCATTTCCTTCCCGTTGGAGATATTTCGACGTTTACGCACTCGTTGAACTCCATTTCACACTGCTAACGCAGTGCACAACCATTTAAGCGTCGAAACAAGCAAAATATCTCGCAAATCGCGAAGATTTCGTCTATTTTGACGAAAAATAGCCGTCATTTCCTTCCGCTGGAGATATTTCGACGTTTAAGCACTCGTTGAACTCCATTTCACTGTGCTAATGCAATGCACAACCATTAAACCGTCGAAACAATCACAATATCTCGCAAATCGCGAAGATAACATTTATTTTGACGAAAATAGCCGTCATTTCCTTCCCGTTGCAGATATTTCGACGTTTAAGCACTCGTTGAACTCCATTTCACAGTGCTAATGCAATGCACAACCTTTAACCTTCGAAACAATCAAAATATCTCGCAAATCGCGAAGATTTCGTCGATTTTGACGAAAAATGGCCGTCATTTCCTTCCCGTTGGAGATATTTCGACGATTAAGCAATCGTTGAACTCCATTTCACTGTGCTAATGCAATGCACAACCATTAAACCGTCGAAACAATCAAAATATCTCGCAAATCGCGAAGATTTCGTCGATTTTGACGAAAAATAGCCGTCATTTCCTTCCCGTTGGAGATATATCAACGTTTAAGCACTCGTTGAACTCCATTTCACAGTGCTAATGCAATGTACAACCATTAAACCGTCGAAACAATCAAAATATCTCGCAAATCGCGAAGATTTCGTCGATTTTGACGAAAAATAGCCGTCATTTCTTTCCCGTTGGAGATATTTCAACGTTTAAGCATTCGTTGAACTCCATTTCACAGTGCTAATGCAATGCACAACCATTTAAGCGTCGAAACAATCAAAATATCTCGCAAATCGCGAGGATTTCGTCGATTTTGACGAAAAATAGCCGTCATTTCCTTCCCGTTGGAGATATTTCGACGTTTAAGCAATCGTTGAACTCCATTTCACAGTGCTAATGCAATGCACAACCATTTAAGCGTCGAAACAATCAAAATATCTCGCAAATCGCAAAGATTTCGTCGATTTTGAAGAAAAATAGCCGTCATTTCCTTCCCGTTGGAGATATTTCGACGATTAAGCAATCGTTGAACTCCATTTCACTGTGCTAATGCAATGCACAACCATTAAACCGTCGAAACAATCAAAATATCTCGCAAATCGCGAGGATTTCGTCGATTTTGACGAAAAATAGCCGTCATTTCCTTCCCGTTGGAGATATTTCGACGTTTAAGCAATCGTTGAACTCCATTTCACAGTGCTAATGCAATGCACAACCATTTAAGCGTCGAAACAATCAAAATATCTCGCAAATCGCGAAGATTTCATTTATTATGACGAAAAATAGCCGTCATTTCCTTCCCGTTGAAGATATTTCGACGTTTAAGCACTCGTTGAACTCCATTTCACACTGCTAACGCAGTGCACAACCATTTAAGCGTCGAAACAAGCAAAATATCTCGCAAATCGAGAAGATTTCGTCTATTTTGACGAAAAATAGCCGTCATTTCCTTCCCGCTGGAGATATTTTCGACGTTTAAGCACTCGTTGAACTCCATTTCACAGTGCTAATGCAATGCACAACCATTAAACCGTCGAAACAATCAAAATATCTCGCAAATCGCGAAGATTTCGTCGATTTTGACGAAAAATAGCCGTCATTTCCTTCCCGTTGGAGATATTTCAACGTTTAAGCATTCGTTGAACTCCATTTCACAGTGCTAATGCAATGCACAACCATTTAAGCGTCGAAACAATCAAAATATCTCGCAAATCGCGAGGATTTCGTCGATTTTGACGAAAAATAGCCGTCATTTCCTTCCCGTTGGAGATATTTCGACGTTTAAGCAATCGTTGAACTCCATTTCACAGTGCTAATGCAATGCACAACCATTTAAGCGTCGAAACAATCAAAATATATCGCAAATCGCGAAGATTTCATTTGTTATGACGAAAAATAGCCGTCATTTCCTTCCCGTTGGAGATATTTCGACGTTTACGCACTCGTTGAACTCCATTTCACACTGCTAACGCAGTGCACAACCATTTAAGCGTCGAAACAAGCAAAATATCTCGCAAATCGCGAAGATTTCGTCTATTTTGACGAAAAATAGCCGTCATTTCCTTCCCGCTGGAGATATTTCGACGTTTAAGCACTCGTTGAACTCCATTTCACTGTGCTAATGCAATGCACAACCATTAAACCGTCGAAACAATCACAATATCTCGCAAATCGCGAAGATTTCGTCGATTTTGACGAAAAATAGCCGTCATTTCCTTCCCGTTGGAGATATTTCAACGTTTAAGCACTCGTTGAACTCCATTTCACAGTGCTAATGCAATGCACAACCATTTAAGCGTCGAAACAATCAAAATATCTCGCAAATCGCGAAGATTTCGTCGATTTTGACGAAAAATAGCCGTAACATCCTTCCCGTTGGAGATATTTCGACGTTTAAGCGCTCGTTGTACTCCATCTCACAGTGCTAATGCAATGCACAACCATTAAACCGTCGAAACAATCAAAATATCTCGCAAATCGCGAGGATTTCGTCGATTTTGACGAAAAGTTGCCGTCATTTCCTTCCCGTTGGAGATATTTCGACGTTTAAGCAATCGTTGAACTCCATTTCACAGTGCTAATGCAATGCACAACCATTTAAGCGTCGAAACAATCAAAATATCTCGCAAATCGCGAAGATTTCATTTATTTTGACGAAAAATAGCCGTCATTTCCTTCCCGTTGGAGATATTTCGACGTTTAAGCATTCGTTGAACTCCATTTCACAGTGCTAATGCAGAGCACAACCATTTAATCGTCGAAACAATCAAAATATCTCGCAAATCGCGAGGATTTCGTCGATTTTGACGAAAAATAGCCGTCATTTCCTTCCCGTTGGAGATATTTCGACGTTTAAGCAATCGTTGAACTCCATTTCACAGTGCTAATGCAATGCACAACCATTTAAGCGTCGAAACAATCAAAATATATCGCAAATCGCGAAGATTTCATTTGTTATGACGAAAAATAGCCGTCATTTCCTTCCCGTTGGAGATATTTCGACGTTTACGCACTCGTTGAACTCCATTTCACACTGCTAACGCAGTGCACAACCATTTAAGCGTCGAAACAAGCAAAATATCTCGCAAATCGCGAAGATTTCGTCTATTTTGACGAAAAATAGCCGTCATTTCCTTCCCGCTGGAGATATTTCGACGTTTAAGCACTCGTTGAACTCCATTTCACAGTGCTAATGCAATGCACAACCATTTAAGCGTCGAAACAATCAAAATATCTCGCAAATCGCGAAGATTTCGTCGATTTTGACGAAAAATGGCCGTCATTTCCTTCCCGTTGGAGATATTTCGACGTTTAAGCACTCGTTGAACTCCATTTCACAGTGCTAATGGAATGCACAACCATTTAAGCGTCGAAACAATCAAAATATCTCGCAAATCGCAAAGATTTCGTCGATTTTGACGAAAAATAGCCGTCATTTCCTTCCCGTTGGAGATATTTCGACGATTAAGCAACCGTTGAACTCCATTTCACTGTGCTAATGCAATGCACAACCATTAAACCGTCGAAACAATCAAAATATCTCGCAAATCGCGAAGATTTCGTCGATTTTGACGAAAAATAGCCGTCATTTCCTTCCCGTTGGAGATATTTCAACGTTTTAAGCACTCGTGAACTCCATTTCACAGTGCTAATGCAATGCACAACCATTTAAGCGTCGAAACAATCAAAATATCTCGCAAATCGCGAGGATTTCGTCGATTTTGACGAAAAATAGCCGTCATTTCCTTCCCGTTTTAGATATTTCGACGTTTAAGCAATCGTTGAACTCCATTTCACAGTGCTAATGCAATGCACAACCATTTAAGCGTCGAAACAATCAAAATATCTCGCAAATCGCGAAGATTTCATTTATTATGACGAAAAATAGCCGTCATTTCCTTCCCGTTGGAGATATTTCGACGTTTAAGCACTCGTTGAACTCCATTTCACACTGCTAACGCAGTGCACAACCATTTAAGCGTCGAAACAAGCAAAATATCTCGCAAATCGCGAAGATTTCGTCTATTTTGACGAAAAATAGCCGTCATTTCCTTCCCGCTGTAGATATTTCGACGTTTAAGCACTCGTTGAACTCCATTTCACAGTGCTAATGCAATGCACAACCATTAAACCGTCGAAACAATCAAAATATCTCGCAAATCGCGAAGATTTCGTCGATTTTGACGAAAAATAGCCGTCATTTCTTTCCCGTTGGAGATATTTCAACGTTTAAGCACTCGTTGAACTCCATTTCACAGTGCTAATGCAATGCACAAACATTTAAGCGTCGAAACAATCAAAATATCTCGCAAATCGCGAGGATTTCGTCGATTTTGACGAAAAATAGCCGTCATTTCCTTCCCGTTGGAGATATTTCGACGTTTAAGCAATCGTTGAACTCCATTTCACAGTGCTAATGCAATGCACAACCATTTAAGCGTCGAAACAATCAAAATATCTCGCAAATCGCGAAGATTTCATTTATTTTGACGAAAAATAGCCGTCATTTCCTTCCCGTTGCAGATATTTCGACGTTTAAGCACTCGTTGAACTCCATTTCACAGTGCTAACGCAGCGCACAACCATTTAAGCGTCGAAACAAGCAAAATATCTCGCAAATCGCGAAGATTTCATTTAATATGACGAAAAATAGCCGTCATTTCCTTCCCGTTGGAGATATTTCGACTTTTAAGCACTCGTTGAACTCCATTTCACAGTGCTAATGCAATGCACAACCATTTAAGCGTCGAAACAATCAAAATATCTCGCAAATCGCGAAGATTTCATTTATTATGACGAAAAATAGCCGTCATTTCCTTTCCGTTGGAGATATTTCGACGTTTAAGCACTCGTTGAACTCCATTTCACACTGCTAACGCAGTGCACAACCATTTAATCGTCGAAACAAGCAAAATATCTCGCAAATCGCGAAGATTTCGTCTATTTTGACGAAAAATAGCCGTCATTTCCTTCCCGCTGGAGATATTTCAACGTTTAAGCACTCGTTGAACTCCATTTCACAGTGCTAATGCAATGCACAACCATTTAAGCGTCGAAACAATCAAAATATCTCGCAAATCGCGAGGATTTCGTCGATTTTGACGAAAAATAGCCGTCATTTCCTTCCCGTTGGAGACATTTCAACGTTTAAGCACTCGTTGAACTCCATTTCACAGTGCTAATGCAATGCACAACCATTTAAGCGTCGAAACAATCAAAATATCTCGCAAATCGCGAGGATTTCGTCGATTTTGACGAAAAATAGCCGTCATTTCCTTCCCGTTGGAGATATTTCAACGTTTAAGCACTCGTTGAACTCCATTTCACAGTGCTAATGCAATGCACAACCATTTAAGCGTCGAAACAATCAAAATATCTCGCAAATCGCGAGGATTTCGTCGATTTTGACGAAAAATAGCCGTCATTTCCTTCCCGTTTTAGATATTTCGACGTTTAAGCAATCGTTGAACTCCATTTCACAGTGCTAATGCAATGCACAACCATTTAAGCGTCGAAACAATCAAAATATCTCGCAAATCGCGAAGATTTCATTTATTATGACGAAAAATAGCCGTCATTTCCTTCCCGTTGGAGATATTTCGACGTTTAAGCACTCGTTGAACTCCATTTCACACTGCTAACGCAGTGCACAACCATTTAAGCGTCGAAACAAGCAAAATATCTCGCAAATCGCGAAGATTTCGTCTATTTTGACGAAAAATAGCCGTCATTTCCTTCCCGCTGTAGATATTTCGACGTTTAAGCACTCGTTGAACTCCATTTCACAGTGCTAATGCAATGCACAACCATTAAACCGTCGAAACAATCAAAATATCTCGCAAATCGCGAAGATTTCGTCGATTTTGACGAAAAATAGCCGTCATTTCTTTCCCGTTGGAGATATTTCAACGTTTAAGCACTCGTTGAACTCCATTTCACAGTGCTAATGCAATGCACAAACATTTAAGCGTCGAAACAATCAAAATATCTCGCAAATCGCGAGGATTTCGTCGATTTTGACGAAAAATAGCCGTCATTTCCTTCCCGTTGGAGATATTTCGACGTTTAAGCAATCGTTGAACTCCATTTCACAGTGCTAATGCAATGCACAACCATTTAAGCGTCGAAACAATCAAAATATCTCGCAAATCGCGAAGATTTCATTTATTTTGACGAAAAATAGCCGTCATTTCCTTCCCGTTGCAGATATTTCGACGTTTAAGCACTCGTTGAACTCCATTTCACAGTGCTAACGCAGCGCACAACCATTTAAGCGTCGAAACAAGCAAAATATCTCGCAAATCGCGAAGATTTCATTTAATATGACGAAAAATAGCCGTCATTTCCTTCCCGTTGGAGATATTTCGACTTTTAAGCACTCGTTGAACTCCATTTCACAGTGCTAATGCAATGCACAACCATTTAAGCGTCGAAACAATCAAAATATCTCGCAAATCGCGAAGATTTCATTTATTATGACGAAAAATAGCCGTCATTTCCTTTCCGTTGGAGATATTTCGACGTTTAAGCACTCGTTGAACTCCATTTCACACTGCTAACGCAGTGCACAACCATTTAATCGTCGAAACAAGCAAAATATCTCGCAAATCGCGAAGATTTCGTCTATTTTGACGAAAAATAGCCGTCATTTCCTTCCCGCTGGAGATATTTCAACGTTTAAGCACTCGTTGAACTCCATTTCACAGTGCTAATGCAATGCACAACCATTTAAGCGTCGAAACAATCAAAATATCTCGCAAATCGCGAGGATATCGTCGATTTTGACGAAAAATAGCCGTCATTTCCTTCCCGTTGGAGACATTTCAACGTTTAAGCACTCGTTGAACTCCATTTCACAGTGCTAATGCAATGCACAACCATTTAAGCGTCGAAACAATCAAAATATCTCGCAAATCGCGAGGATTTCGTCGATTTTGACGAAAAATAGCCGTCATTTCCTTCCCGTTGGAGATATTTCGACGTTTAAGCACTCGTTGAACTCCATTTCACAGTGCGAACGCAGCGCACAACCATTTAAGCGTCGAAACAAGCAAAATATCTCGCAAATCGCGAAGATTTCATTTATTATGACGAAAAACAGCCGTCATTTCCTTCCCGTTGGAGATATTTCGACGTTTAAGCACTCGTTGAACTCCATTTCACAGTGCTAATGCAATGCACAACCATTAAACCGTCGAAACAATCAAAATATCTCGCAAATCGCGAAGATTTCGTCGATTTTGACGAAAAATAGCCGTCATTTCCTTCCCGTTGGAGATATTTCAACGTTTAAGCACTCGTTGAACTCCATTTCACAGTGCTAATGCAATGCACAACCATTTAAGCGTCGAAACAATCAAAATATCTCGCAAATCGCGAGGATTTCGTCGATTTTGACGAAAAATAGCCGTCATTTCCTTCCCGTTGGAGATATTTCGACGTTTAAGCAATCGTTGAACTCCATTTCACAGTGCTAATGCAATGCACAACCATTTAAGCGTCGAAACAATCAAAATATCTCGCAAATCGCGAAGATTTCGTCGATTTTGACGAAAAATGGCCGTCATTTCCTTCCCGCTGGAGATATTTCGACGTTTAAGCACTCGTTGAACTCCATTTCACAGTGCTAATGGAATGCACAACCATTTAAGCGTCGAAACAATCAAAATATCTCGCAAATCGCAAAGATTTCGTCGATTTTGACGAAAAATAGCCGTCATTTCCTTCCCGTTGGAGATATTTCGACGATTAAGCAATCGTTGAACTCCATTTCACTGTGCTAATGCAATGCACAACCATTAAACCATCGAAACAATCAAAATATCTCGCAAATCGCGAAGATTTCGTCGATTTTGACGAAAAATAGCCGTCATTTCCTTCCCGTTGGAGATATTTCAACGTTTAAGCACTCGTTGAACTCCATTTCACAGTGCTAATGCAATGCACAACCATTTAAGCGTCGAAACAATCAAAATATCTCGCAAATCGCGAGGATTTCGTCGATTTTAACGAAAAATAGCCGTCATTTCCTTCCCGCTGGAGATATTTCGACGTTTAGGCACTCGTTGAACTCCATTTCACAGTGCTAATGCAATGCACAACCATTAAACCGTCGAAACAATCAAAATATCTCGCAAATCGCGAAGATTTCGTCGATTTTGACGAAAAATAGCCGTAATTTCCTTCCCGTTGGAGATATATCGACGTTTAAGCACTCGTTGAACTCCATTTCACACTGCTAACGCAGTGCACAACCATTTAAGCGTCGAAACAATCAAAATATCTCGCAAATCGCGAAGATTTCGTCTATTTTGAAGAAATATAGCCGTCATTTCCTTCCCGCTGGAGATATTTCGACGTTTAAGCACTCGTTGAACTCCATTTCACAGTGCTAATGCAATGCACAACCATTTAAGCGTCGAAACAATCAAAATATCTCGCAAATCGCGAAGATTTCATTTATTTTGACGAAAAATAGCCGTCATTTCCTTCCCGTTGGAGATATTTCGACGTTTAAGCACTCGTTGAACTCCATTTCACACTGCTAACGCAGCGCACAACCATTTAAGCGTCGAAACAATCAAAATATCTCGCAAATCGCGAGGATTTCGTCGATTTTGACGAAATCTAGCCGTCATTTCCTTCCCGTTGGAGATATTTCGACGTTTAAGCAATCGTTGAACTCCATTTCACAGTGCTAATGCAATGCACAACCATTTAAGCGTCGAAACAATCAAAACATCTCGCAAATCGCGAAGATAACATTTATTTTGACGAAAAATAGCCGTCATTTCCTTCCCGTTGCAGATATTTCGCCGTTTAAGCACTCGTTGAACTCCATTTCACAGTGCTAATGAAATGCACAACCATTAAACCGTCGAAACAATCAAAATATCTCGCAAATCGCGAAGATTTCGTCGATTTTGACGAAAAATGGCCGTCATTTCCTTCCCGTTGGAGATATTTCGACGTTTAAGCACTCGTTGAACTCCATTTCACAGTGCTAATGGAATGCACAACCATTTAAGCGTCGAAACAATCAAAATATCTCGCAAATCGCAAAGATTTCGTCGATTTTGACGAAAAATAGCCGTCATTTCCTTCCCGTTGGAGATATTTCGACGATTAAGCAATCGTTGAACTCCATTTCACTGTGCTAATGCAATGCACAACCATTAAACCGTCGAAACAATCAAAATATCTCGCAAATCGCGAAGATTTCGTCGATTTTGACGAAAAATAGCCGTCATTTCCTTCCCGTTGGAGATATTTCGACGTTTAAGCAATCGTTGAACTCCATTTCACAGTGCTAATGCAATGCACAACCATTTAAGCGTCGAAACAATCAAAATATCTCGCAAATCGCGAAGATTTCGTCGATTTTGACGAAAAATGGCCGTCATTTCCTTCCCGCTGGAGATATTTCGACGTTTAAGCACTCGTTGAACTCCATTTCACAGTGCTAATGGAATGCACAACCATTTAAGCGTCGAAACAATCAAAATATCTCGCAAATCGCAAAGATTTCGTCGATTTTGACGAAAAATAGCCGTCATTTCCTTCCCGTTGGAGATATTTCGACGATTAAGCAATCGTTGAACTCCATTTCACTGTGCTAATGCAATGCACAACCATTAAACCATCGAAACAATCAAAATATCTCGCAAATCGCGAAGATTTCGTCGATTTTGACGAAAAATAGCCGTCATTTCCTTCCCGTTGGAGATATTTCAACGTTTAAGCACTCGTTGAACTCCATTTCACAGTGCTAATGGAATGCACAACCATTTAAGCGTCGAAACAATCAAAATATCTCGCAAATCGCAAAGATTTCGTCGATTTTGACGAAAAATAGCCGTCATTTCCTTCCCGTTGGAGATATTTCGACGATTAAGCAATCGTTGAACTCCATTTCACTGTGCTAATGCAATGCACAACCATTAAACCGTCGAAACAATCAAAATATCTCGCAAATCGCGAAGATTTCGTCGATTTTGACGAAAAATAGCCGTCATTTCCTTCCCGTTGGAGATATTTCGACGTTTAAGCAATCGTTGAACTCCATTTCACAGTGCTAATGCAATGCACAACCATTTAAGCGTCGAAACAATCAAAATATCTCGCAAATCGCGAAGATTTCGTCGATTTTGACGAAAAATGGCCGTCATTTCCTTCCCGCTGGAGATATTTCGACGTTTAAGCACTCGTTGAACTCCATTTCACAGTGCTAATGGAATGCACAACCATTTAAGCGTCGAAACAATCAAAATATCTCGCAAATCGCAAAGATTTCGTCGATTTTGACGAAAAATAGCCGTCATTTCCTTCCCGTTGGAGATATTTCGACGATTAAGCAATCGTTGAACTCCATTTCACTGTGCTAATGCAATGCACAACCATTAAACCATCGAAACAATCAAAATATCTCGCAAATCGCGAAGATTTCGTCGATTTTGACGAAAAATAGCCGTCATTTCCTTCCCGTTGGAGATATTTCAACGTTTAAGCACTCGTTGAACTCCATTTCACAGTGCTAATGCAATGCACAACCATTTAAGCGTCGAAACAATCAAAATATCTCGCAAATCGCGAGGATTTCGTCGATTTTAACGAAAAATAGCCGTCATTTCCTTCCCGCTGGAGATATTTCGACGTTTAAGCACTCGTTGAACTCCATTTCACAGTGCTAATGCAATGCACAACCATTAAACCGTCGAAACAATAAAATATCTCGCAAATCGCGAAGATTTCGTCGATTTTGACGAAAAATAGCCGTAATTTCCTTCCCGTTGGAGATATATCGACGTTTAAGCACTCGTTGAACTCCATTTCACACTGCTAACGCAGTGCACAACCATTTAAGCGTCGAAACAATCAAAATATCTCGCAAATCGCGAAGATTTCGTCTATTTTGAAGAAATATAGCCGTCATTTCCTTCCCGCTGGAGATATTTCGACGTTTAAGCACTCGTTGAACTCCATTTCACAGTGCTAATGCAATGCACAACCATTTAAGCGTCGAAACAATCAAAATATCTCGCAAATCGCGAAGATTTCATTTATTTTGACGAAAAATAGCCGTCATTTCCTTCCCGTTGGAGATATTTCGACGTTTAAGCACTCGTTGAACTCCATTTCACACTGCTAACGCAGCGCACAACCATTTAAGCGTCGAAACAATCAAAATATCTCGCAAATCGCGAGGATTTCGTCGATTTTGACGAAAAATAGCCGTCATTTCCTTCCCGTTGGAGATATTTCGACGTTTAAGCAATCGTTGAACTCCATTTCACAGTGCTAATGCAATGCACAACCATTTAAGCGTCGAAACAATCAAAACATCTCGCAAATCGCGAAGATAACATTTATTTTGACGAAAAATAGCCGTCATTTCCTTCCCGTTGCAGATATTTCGCCGTTTAAGCACTCGTTGAACTCCATTTCACAGTGCTAATGAAATGCACAACCATTAAACCGTCGAAACAATCAAAATATCTCGCAAATCGCGAAGATTTCGTCGATTTTGACGAAAAATGGCCGTCATTTCCTTCCCGTTGGAGATATTTCGACGTTTAAGCACTCGTTGAACTCCATTTCACAGTGCTAATGGAATGCACAACCATTTAAGCGTCGAAACAATCAAAATATCTCGCAAATCGCAAAGATTTCGTCGATTTTGACGAAAAATAGCCGTCATTTCCTTCCCGTTGGAGATATTTCGACGATTAAGCAATCGTTGAACTCCATTTCACTGTGCTAATGCAATGCACAACCATTAAACCGTCGAAACAATCAAAATATCTCGCAAATCGCGAAGATTTCGTCGATTTTGACGAAAAATAGCCGTCATTTCCTTCCCGTTGGAGATATTTCAACGTTTAAGCACTCGTTGAACTCCATTTCACAGTGCTAATGCAATGCACAACCATTTAAGCGTCGAAACAATCAAAATATCTCGCAAATCGCGAAGATTTCGTCGATTTTGACGAAAAATGGCCGTCATTTCCTTCCCGCTGGAGATATTTCGACGTTTAAGCACTCGTTGAACTCCATTTCACAGTGCTAATGCAATGCACATCCATTTAAGCGTCGAAACAATCAAAATATCTCGCAAATCGCGAAGATAACATTTATTTTGACGAAAAATAGCCGTCATTTCCTTCCCGTTGCAGATATTTCGACGTTTAAGCACTCGTTGAACTCCATTTCACAGTGCTAATGCAATGCACAACCATTAAACCGTCGAAACAATCAAAATATCTCGCAAATCGCGAAGATTTCGTCGATTTTGACGAAAAATGGCCGTCATTTCCTTCCCGTTGGAGATATTTCGACGATTAAGCAATCGTTGAACTCCATTTCACTGTGCTAATGCAATGCACAACCATTAAACCGTCGAAACAATCAAAATATCTCGCAAATCGCGAAGATTTCGTCGATTTTGACGAAAAATAGCCGTCATTTCCTTCCCGTTGGAGATATTTCAACGTTTAAGCACTCGTTGAACTCCATTTCACAGTGCTAATGCAATGCACAACCATTTAAGCGTCGAAACAATCAAAATATCTCGCAAATCGCGAGGATTTCGTCGATTTTGACGAAAAATAGCCGTCATTTCCTTCCCGTTGGAGATATTTCGACGTTTAAGCAATCGTTGAACTCCATTTCACAGTGCTAATGCAATGCACAACCATTTAAGCGTCGAAACAATCAAAATATCTCGCAAATCGCGAAGATTTCATTTATTATGACGAAAAATAGCCGTCATTTCCTTCCCGTTGGAGATATTTCGACGTTTAAGCACTCGTTGAACTCCATTTCACACTGCTAACGCAGTGCACAACCATATAAGCGTCGAAACAAGCAAAATATCTCGCAAATCGCGAAGATTTCGTCTATTTTGACGAAAAATAGCCGTCATTTCCTT
The DNA here is from genome assembly GCF_051014615.1 of Bombus vancouverensis nearcticus. Lineage (NCBI taxonomy): Eukaryota > Metazoa > Arthropoda > Insecta > Hymenoptera > Apidae > Bombus > Bombus vancouverensis. Next base: position 26,329 of record NW_027469007.1, read on the forward strand.
CCCGCTGGAGATTTTTCGACGTTTAAGCACTCGTTGAACTCCATTTCACAGTGCTAATGCAATGCACGACCATTAAACCGTCGAAACAATCAAAATATCTCGCAAATCGCGAAGATTTCGTCGATTTTGACGAAAAATAGCCGTCATTTCCTTCCCGTTGGAGATATTTCAACGTTTAAGCATTCGTTGAACTCCATTTCACAGTGCTAATGCAATGCACAACCATTTAAGCGTCGAAACAATCAAATATCTCGCAAATCGCCGAGGTTTTCGTCGATTTTGACGAAAAATAGTCGTCATTTCCTTCCCGTTGGAGATATTTCGACGTTTAAGCACTCGTTGAACTCCATTTCACAGTGCTAATGCAATGCACAACCATTTAAGCGTCGAAACAATCAAAATATCTCGCAAATCGCAAAGATTTCGTCGATTTTGACGAAAAATAGCCGTCATTTCCTTCCCGTTGGAGATATTTCGACGATTAAGCAATCGTTGAACTCCATTTCACTGTGCTAATGCAATGCACAACCATTAAACCGTCGAAACAATCAAAATATCTCGCAAATCGCGAAGATTTCGTCGATTTTGACGAAAAATAGCCGTCATTTCCTTCCCGTTGGAGATATTTCAACGTTTAAGCACTCGTTGAACTCCATTTCACAGTGCTAATGCAATGCACAACCATTTAAGCGTCGAAACAATCAAAATATCTCGCAAATCGCGAGGATTTCGTCGATTTTGACGAAAAATAGCCGTCATTTCCTTCCCGTTGGAGATATTTCGACGTTTAAGCAATCGTTGAACTCCATTTCACAGTGCTAATGCAATGCACAACCATTTAAGCGTCGAAACAATCAAAATATCTCGCAAATCGCGAAGATTTCATTTATTATGACGAAAAATAGCCGTCATTTCCTTCCCGTTGGAGATATTTCGACGATTAAGCAATCGTTGAACTCCATTTCACTGTGCTAATGCAATGCACAACCATTTAAGCGTCGAAACAATCAAAATATCTCGCAAATAGCGAGGATTTCGTCGATTTTGACGAAAAATAGCCGTCATTTCCTTCCCGTTGGAGATATTTCGACGTTTAAGCAATCGTTGAACTCCATTTCACAGTGCTAATGCAATGCACAACCATTTAAGCGTCGAAACAATCAAAATATCTCGCAAATCGCGAAGATTTCATTTATTATGACGAAAAATAGCCGTCATTTCCTTCCCGTTGGAGATATTTCGACGTTTAAGCACTCGTTGAACTCCATTTCACACTGCTAACGCAGTGCACAACCATTTAAGCGTCGAAACAAGCAAAATATCTCGCAAATCGCGAAGATTTCGTCTATTTTGACGAAAAATAGCCGTCATTTCCTTCCCGCTGGCGATTTTTCGACGTTTAAGCACTCGTTGAACTCCATTTCACAGTGCTAATGCAATGCACGGCCATTAAACCGTCGAAACAATCAAAATATCTCGCAAATCGCGAAGATTTCGTCGATTTTGACGAAAAATAGCCGTCATTTCCTTCCCGTTGGAGATATTTCAACGTTTAAGCATTCGTTGAACTCCATTTCACAGTGCTAATGCAATGCACAACCATTTAAGCGTCGAAACAATCAAAATATCTCGCAAATCGCGAAGATTTCGTCGATTTTGACGAAAAATAGCCGTCATTTCCTTCCCGTTGGAGATATTTCAACGTTTAAGCACTCGTTGAACTCCATTTCACAGTGCTAATGCAATGCACAACCATTTAAGCGTCGAAACAATCAAAATATCTCGCAAATCGCGAAGATTTCGTCGATTTTGACGAAAAATAGCCGTCATTTCCTTCCCGTTGGAGATATTTCGACGTTTAAGCAATCGTTGAACTCCATTTCACAGTGCTAATGCAATGCACAACCATTTAAGCGTCGAAACAATCAAAATATCTCGCAAATCGCGAAGATTTCATTTATTTTGACGAAAAATAGCCGTCATTTCCTTCCCGTTGCAGATATTTCGACGTTTAAGCACTCGTTGAACTCCATTTCACAGTGCTAACGCAGCGCACAACCATTTAAGCGTCGAAACAAGCAAAATATCTCGCAAATCGCGAAGATTTCATTTAATATGACGAAAAATAGCCGTCATTTCCTTCCCGTTGGAGATATTTCGACTTTTAAGCACTCGTTGAACTCCATTTCACAGTGCTAATGCAATGCACAACCATTTAAGCGTCGAAACAATCAAAATATCTCGCAAATCGCGAAGATTTCATTTATTATGACGAAAAATAGCCGTCATTTCCTTCCCGTTGGAGATATTTCGACGTTTAAGCACTCGTTGAACTCCATTTCACACTGCTAACGCAGTGCACAACCATTTAATCGTCGAAACAAGCAAAATATCTCGCAAATCGCGAAGATTTCGTCTATTTTGACGAAAAATAGCCGTCATTTCCTTCCCGCTGGAGATATTTCAACGTTTAAGCACTCGTTGAACTCCATTTCACAGTGCTAATGCAATGCACAACCATTTAAGCGTCGAAACAATCAAAATATCTCGCAAATCGCGAAGATTTCGTCGATTTTGACGAAAAATAGCCGTCATTTCCTTCCCGTTGGAGATATTTCGACGTCTAAGCAATCGTTGAACTCCATTTCACAGTGCGAATGCAATGCACAACCATTTAAGCGTCGAAACAATCAAAATATCTCGCAAATCGCGAAGATAACATTTATTTTGACGAAAAATAGCCGTCATTTCCTTCCCGTTGGAGATATTTCGACGATTAAGCAATCGTTGAACTCCATTTCACTGTGCTAATGCAATGCACAACCATTAAACCGTCGAAACAATCAAAATATCTCGCAAATCGCGAAGATTTCATTTATTTTGACGAAAAATAGCCGTCATTTCCTTCCCGTTGCAGATATTTCGACGTTTAAGCACTCGTTGGACTCCATTTCACAGTGCTAACGCAGCGCACAACCATTTAAGCGTCGAAACAAGCAAAATATCTCGCAAATCGCGAAGATTTCATTTAGTATGACGAAAAATAGCCGTCATTTCCTTCCCGTTGGAGATATTTCGACTTTTAAGCACTCGTTGAACTCCATTTCACAGTGCTAATGCAATGCACAACCATTTAAGCGTCGAAACAATCAAAATATCTCGCAAATCGCGAAGATTTCGTCGATTTTGACGAAAAATAGCCGTCATTTCCTTCCCGTTGGAGATATTTCAACATTTAAGCACTCGTTGAACTCCATTTCACAGTGCTAATGCAATGCACAACCATTTAAGCGTCGAAACAATCAAAATATCTCGCAAATCGCGAGGATTTCGTCGATTTTGACGAAAAATAGCCGTCATTTCCTTCCCGTTGGAGATATTTCGACGTTTAAGCACTCGTTGAACTCCATTTCACAGTGCTAATGCAATGCACAACCATTTAAGCGTCGAAACAATCAAAATATCTCGCAACTCGCGAAGATAACATTTATTTTGACGAAAAATAGCCGTCATTTCCTTCCCGTTGCAGATGTTTCGACGTTTAAGCACTCGTTGAACTCCATTTCACAGTGCTAATGCAATGCACAACCATTAAACCGTCGAAACAATCAAAATATCTCGCAAATCGCGAAGATTTCGTCGATTTTGACGAAAAATGGCCGTCATTTCCTTCCGTTGGAGATATTTCGACGTTTAAGCACTCGTTGAACTCCATTTCACAGTGCTAATGGAATGCACAACCATTTAAGCGTCGAAACAATCAAAATATCTCGCAAATCGCAAAGATTTCGTCGATTTTGACGAAAAATAGCCGTCATTTCCTTCCCGTTGGAGATATTTCGACGATTAAGCAATCGTGTAACTCCATTTCACTGTGCTAATGCAATGCACAACCATTAAACCGTCGAAACGATCAAAATATCTCGCAAATCGCGAAGATTTCGTCGATTTTGACGAAAAATAGCCGTCATTTCCTTCCCGTTGGAGA
>NW_027469008.1:0-27724 GCF_051014615.1 Bombus vancouverensis nearcticus
CGGCTATTTTTCGTCAAAATCGATGAAATCTTGGCGATTTGCGAGATATTTTGATTGCTTTCGGCTCTTAAATGGGTGTGCATTACATTAGCACTGTGAAATGGAGTTCAACGAGTGCTTAAACGTCGAAATATCTCCATCGGAAGAAAATGTCGGCTATTTTTCGTCAAAATCGACTAAATCTTCGCGATTTGCGAGATATACTGGTTGTTTCGACGCTTAAATGGTTGTGCATTGCATTAGCACTGTGAAATGGAGTTCTACGAGTGCTTAAACGACGAAATATCTCCAACGGGAAGGAAATGACGGCTATTTTTCGTCAAAATCGACGAAATCTTCGCGATTTGCGAGATATTCTGGTTGTTTCGACGCTTAAATGGTTATGCATTGCATTAGCACTGTGAAGTGGAGTTCAACGAGCGCTTAAACGTCGAAATATCTCCAACGGGAAAGGAAATGACGGCTATTTTTCGTCAAAATCGACGAAATCTTCGCGATTTGCGAGATATTCTGGTTGGTTCGACGCTTAAATGGTTGTGCATTGCATTAGCACTGTGAAATGGAGTTCAACGAGTGTTTAAAAGACGAAATATCTCCAACGGGAAGGAAATGACGGCTATTTTTCGTCAAAATCGATGAAATCTTGGCGATTTGCGAGATATTTTGATTGTTTCGACTCTTAAATGGTTGTGCATTACATTAACACTGTGAAATGGAGTTCAACGAGTGCTTAAACGTCGAAATATCTCCAACGGGAAGGAAATGACGGCTATTTTTCGTCAAAATCGACGAAATCTTCGCGATTTGCGAGATATTTTTCTTGTTTCGACTCTTAAAATGGTTGTGCATTACATTAACACTGTGAAATGGAGTTCAACGAGTGCTTAAACGTCGAAATATCTCCAACGGGAAGGAAATGACGGATATTTTTCGTCAAAATCGACGAAATCTTCGCGATTTGCGAGATATGCTGGTTGTTTCGACGCTTAAATGGTTGTGCATTGCATTAGCACTGTGAAATGGAGTTCAACGAGTGCTTAAACGACGAAATATCTCCAACGGGTAGGAAATGACGGCTATTTTTCGTCAAAATCGATGAAATCTTGGCGATTTGCGAGATATTTTGATTGTTTCGGCTCTTAAATGGGTATGCATTACATTAGCACTGTGAAATGGAGTTCAACGAGTGCTTAAACGTCGAAATATCTCCATCGGGAAGAAAATGTCGGCTATTTTTCGTCAAAATCGACTAAATCTTCGCGATTTGCGAGATATACTGGTTGTTTCGACGCTTAAATGGTTGTGCATTGCATTAGCACTGTGAAATGGAGTTCTACGAGTGCTTAAACGACGAAATATCTCCAACGGGAAGGAAATGACGGCTATTTTTCGTCAAAATCGACGAAATCTTCGCGATTTGCGAGATATTCTGGTTGTTTCGACGCTTAAATGGTTATGCATTGCATTAGCACTGTGAAATGGAGTTCAACGAGCGCTTAAACGTCGAAATATCTCCAACGGGAAGGAAATGACGGCTATTTTTCGTCAAAATCGACGAAATCTTCGCGATTTGCGAGATATTCTGGTTGGTTCGACGCTTAAATGGTTGTGCATTGCATTAGCACTGTGAAATGGAGTTTAACGAGTGTTTAAAAGACGAAATATCTCCAACGGGAAGGAAATGACGGCTATTTTTCGTCAAAATCGATGAAATCTTCGCGATTTGCGAGATATTTTGATTGTTTCGACTCTTAAATGGTTGTGCATTACATTAACACTGTGAAATGGAGTTCAACGAGTGCTTAAACGTCGAAATATCTCCAACGGGACGGAAATGACGGATATTTTTCGTCAAAATCGACGAAATCTTCGCGATTTGCGAGATATTCTGGTTGTTTCGACGCTTAAATGGTTGTGCATTGCATTAGCACTGTGAAATGGAGTTCAACGAGTGCTTAAACGACGAAATATCTCCAACTGGAAGGAAATGACGGCTATTTTTTGTCAAAATCGATGAAATCTTGGCGATTTGCGAGATATTTTGAGAGTTTCGACGCTTAAATGGTTGTGCATTGCATTAGCACTGTTAAATGGAGCTCAACGAGTGCTTAAACGTCGAAATATCTCCAACGGGAAGGAAATGACGGCTATTTTTCGTCAAAATCGACTAAATCTTCGCGATGTGCGAGATATTCTGGTTGTTTCGACGCTTAAATGGTTGTGCATTGCATTAGCACTGTGAAATGGAATTCATCGAGCGCTTAAACGTCGAAATATCTCCAACGGGAAGGAAATGACGGCTATTTTTCGTCAAAATCGACGAAATCTTCGCGATTTGCGAGATATTCTGGTTGTTTCGACGCTTAAATGGTTGTGCATTGCATTAGCACTGTGAAACGGAGTTCAACGAGTGCTTAAACGACGAAATATCTCCAACGGGAAGGAAATGACGGCTATTTTTCGTCAAAATCGATGAATCTTGGCGATTTGCGAGATATTTTGATTGTTTCGACTCTTAAATGGTTGTGCATTACATTAGCACTGTGAAATGGAGTTCAACGAGTGCTTAAACGTCGAAATATCTCCAACGGGAAGGAAATGACGGCTATTTTTCGTCAAAATCGACTAAATCTTCGCGATTTGCGAGATATTCTGGTTGTTTCGACGCTTAAATGGTTGTGCATTGCATTAGCACTGTGAAATGGAGTTCAACGAGTGCCTAAACGACGAAATATCTCCAACGGGAAGGAAATGACGGCGATTTTTCGTCAAAATCGATGAAATCTTGGCGATTTGCGAGATATTTTGATTATATCGACTCTTAAATGGTTGTGCATTGCATTAGCACTGTGAAATGGAGTTCAACGAGCGCTTAAACGTCGAAATATCTCCAACGGGAAGGAAATGACGGATATTTTTCGTCAAAATCGACGAAATCTTCGCGATGTGCGAGATATTCTGGTTGTTTCGACGCTTAAATGGTTGTGCATTGCATTAGCACTGTGAAATGGAGTTCAACGAGTACTTAAACGTCGAAATATCTCCAACGGGAAGGAAATGACGGCTATTTTTCGTCAAAATCGACGAAATCTTCGCGATTTGCGAGATATTTTTCTTGTTTCGACTCTTAAATGGTTGTGCATTACATTAACACTGTGAAATGGAGTTCAACGAGTGCTTAAACGTCGAAATATCTCCAACGGGAAGGAAATGACGGATATTTTTCGTCAAAATCGACGAAATCTACGCGATTTGCGAGATATTCTGGTTGTTTCGACGCTTAAATGGTTGTGCATTGCATTAGCACTGTGAAATGGAGTTCAACGAGCGCTTTAACGTCGAAATATCTCCAACGGGCAGGAAATGACGGCTATTTTTCGTCAAAATCGACTAAATCTTCGCGATTTGCGAGATATTCTGGTTGTTTCGACGCTTAAATGGTTGTGCATTGCATTAGCACTGTGAAATGGAATTCATCGAGCGCTTAAACGTCGAAATATCTCCAACGGGAAGGAAATGACGGCTATTTTTCGTCAAAATCGACGAAATCTTCGCGATTTGCGAGATATTCTGGTTGTTTCGACGCTTAAATGGTTGTGCATTGCATTAGCACTGTGAAACGGAGCTCAACGAGTGCTTAAACGTCGAAATATCTCCAACGGGAAGGAAATGACGGCTATTTTTCGTCAAAATCGACTAAATCTTCGCGATGAGCGAGATATTCTGGTTGTTTCGACGCTTAAATGGTTGTGCATTGCATTAGCACTGTGAAATGGAGTTCAACGAGCGCTTTAACGTCGAAATATCTCCAACGGGCAGGAAATGACGGCTATTTTTCGTCAAAATCGACTAAATCTTCGCGATTTGCGAGATATTCTGGTTGTTTCGACGCTTAAATGGTTGTGCATTGCATTAGCACTGTGAAATGGAATTCATCGAGCGCTTAAACGTCGAAATATCTCCAACGGGAAGGAAATGACGGCTATTTTTCGTCAAAATCGACGAAATCTTCGCGATTTGCGAGATATTCTGGTTGTTTCGACGCTTAAATGGTTGTGCATTGCATTAGCACTGTGAAACGGAGTTCAACGAGTGCTTAAACGACGAAATATCTCCAACGGGAAGGAAATGACGGCTATTTTTCGTCAAAATCGATGAAATCTTGGCGATTTGCGAGATATTTTGATTGTTTCGACTCTAAAATGGTTGTGCATTACATTAACACTGTGAAATGGAGTTCAACGAGTGCTTAAACGTCGAAATATCTCCAACGGGAAGGAAATGACGGATATTTTTCGTCAAAATCGACGAAATCTTCGCGATTTGCGAGATATTCTGGTTGTCTCGACGCTTAAATGGTTGTGCATTGCATTAGCACTGTGAAATGGAGATCAACGAGTGCTTAAACGACGAAATATATCCAACGGGAAGGAAATGACGGCTATTTTTTGTCAAAATCGATGAAATCTTGGCGATTTGCGAGATATTTTGATTGTTTCGACGCTTAAGTGGTTGTGCATTGCATTAGCACTGTGAAATGGAGCTCAACGAGTGCTTAAACGTCGAAATATCTCCAACGGGAAGGAAATGACGGATATTTTTCGTCAAAATCGACGAAATCTTCGCGATTTGCGAGATATTCTGGTAGTTTCGACGCGTAAATGGTTGTGCATTGCATTAGCACTGTGAAATGGAGTTCAACGAGCGCTTAAACGTCGAAATATCTCCAACGGGAAGGAAATGACGGATATTTTTCGTCAAAATCGACGAAATCTTCGCGATTTGCGAGATATTCTGTTAGTTTCGACGCTTAAATGGTTGTGCATTGCATTAGCACTGTGAAATGGAGTTCAACGAGTGCTTAAAAGACGAAATATCTCCAACGGGAAGGAAATGACGGCTATTTTTCGTCAGAATCGATGAAATCTTGGCGATTTGCGAGATATTTTGATTGTTTCGACTCTTAAATGGTTGTGCATTACATTAACACTGTGAAATGGAGTTCAACGAGTGCTTAAACGTCGAATTATCTCCAACGAGAAGGAAATAACGGCTATTTTTCGTCAAAATCGACGATATCTTCGCGATTTGCGAGATATTTTGATTGTTTCGACGCTTAAATGGTTGTGCATTGCATTAGCACTGTGAAATGAAGTTCAACGAGTGCTTAAACGTCGAAATATCTCCAACGGGAAGGAAATGACGGCTATTTTTCGTCAAAATCGACTAAATCTTCGCGATGTGCGAGATATTCTGGTTGTTTCGACGCTTAAATGGTTGTGCATTGCATTAGCACTGTGAAATGGAGCTCAACGAGTGCTTAAACGTCGAAATATCTCCAACGGGAAGGAAATGACGGCTATTTTTCGTCAAAATCGACTAAATCTTCGCGATTTGCGAGATATTCTGGTTGTTCCGACGCTTAAATGGTTGTGCATCTCATTAGCACTGTGAAATGGAGTTCAACGAGCGCTTAAACGTCGAAATATCTCCAACGGGAAGGAAATGACGGATATTTTTCGTCAAAATCGACGAAATCTTCGCGATTTGCGAGATATTCTGGTAGTTTCGACGCTTAAATGGTTGTGCATTGCATTAGCACTGTGAAATGGAGTTCAACGAGTGCTTAAAAGACGAAATATCTCCAACGGGAAGGAAATGACGGCTATTTTTCGTCAGAATCGATGAAATCTTGGCGATTTGCGAGATATTTTGATTGTTTCGACTCTTAAATGGTTGTGCATTACATTAACACTGTGAAATGGAGTTCAACGAGTGCTTAAACGTCGAATTATCTCCAACGGGAAGGAAATAACGGCTATTTTTCGTCAAAATCGACGATATCTTCGCGATTTGCGAGATATTTTGATTGTTTCGACGCTTAAATGGTTGTGCATTGCATTAGCACTGTGAAATGAAGTTCAACGAGTGCTTAAACGTCGAAATATCTCCAACGGGAAGGAAATGACGGCTATTTTTCGTCAAAATCGACTAAATCTTCGCGATGTGCGAGATATTCTGGTTGTTTCGACGCTTAAATGGTTGTGCATTGCATTAGCACTGTGAAATGGAGCTCAACGAGTGCTTAAACGTCGAAATATCTCCAACGGGAAGGAAATGACGGCTATTTTTCGTCAAAATCGACTAAATCTTCGCGATTTGCGAGATATTCTGGTTGTTCCGACGCTTAAATGGTTGTGCATTGCATTAGCACTGTGAAATGGAGTTCAACGAGTGCCTAAACGACGAAATATCTCCAACGGGAAGGAAATGACGGCGATTTTTCGTCAAAATCGATGAAATCTTGGCGATTTGCAAGATATTTTGATTGTATCGACTATTAAATGGTTGTGCATTGCATTAGCACTGTGAAATGGAGTTCAACGAGCGCTTAAACGTCGAAATATCTCCAACGGGAAGGAAATGACGGATATTTTTCGTCAAAATCGACGAAATCTTCGCGATTTGCGAGATATTCTGGTAGTTTCGACGCTTAAATGGTTGTGCATTGCATTAGCACTGTGAAATGGAGTTCAACGAGTGCTTAAAAGACGAAATATCTCCAACGGGAAGGAAATGACGGCTATTTTTCGTCAGAATCGATGAAATCTTGGCGATTTGCGAGATATTTTGATTGTTTCGACTCTTAAATGGTTGTGCATTGCATTAGCACTGTGAAATGGAGTTCAACGAGTGCCTAAACGACGAAATATCTCCAACGGGAAGGAAATGACGGCGATTTTTCGTCAAAATCGATGAAATCTTGGCGATTTGCAAGATATTTTGATTGTATCGACTATTAAATGGTTGTGCATTACATTAACACTGTGAAATGGAGTTCAACGAGTGCTTAAACGTCGAATTATCTCCAACGGGAAGGAAATAACGGCTATTTTTCGTCAAAATCGACGATATCTTCGCGATTTGCGAGATATTTTGATTGTTTCGACGCTTAAATGGTTGTGCATTGCATTAGCACTGTGAAATGAAGTTCAACGAGTGCTTAAACGTCGAAATATCTCCAACGGGAAGGAAATGGCGGCTATTTTTCGTCAAAAGCGACGAAATCTACGCGATTTGCGAGATATTCTGGTTGTTTCGACGCTTAAATGGTTGTGCATTGCATTAGCACTGTGAAATGGAGTTCAACGAGTGCCTAAACGACGAAATATCTCCAACGGGAAGGAAATGACGGCGATTTTTCGTCAAAATCGATGAAATCTTGGCGATTTGCGAGATATTTTGATTGTATCGACTCTTAAATGGTTGTGCATTGCATTAGCACTGTGAAATGGAGTTCAACGAGCGCTTATACGTCGAAATATCTCCAACGGGAAGGAAATGACGGATATTTTTCGTCAAAATCGACGAAATCTTCGCGATTTGCGAGATATTCTGGTAGTTTCGACGCTTAAATGGTTGTGCATTGCATTAGCACTGTGAAATGGAGTTCAACGAGTGCTTAAACGTCGAAATATCTCCAACGGGAAGGAAATGACGGCTATTTTTCGTCAAAATCGACGAAATCTTCGCGATTTGCGAGATATTTTGATTGTTTCGACGCTTAAATGGTTGTGCATTGCATTAGCACTGTGAAGTGGAGTACAACGAGTGCTTAAACGTCGAAATATCTCCAACGGGAAGGAAATGACGGCTACTTTTCGTAAAAATCGACTAAATCTTCGCGATTTGCGAGATATTCTGGTTGTTTAGACGCTTGAATGGTTGTGCATTGCATTAGCACTGTGGAATGGAGTTCAACCAGCGCTTAAACGTCGAAATATCTCCAACGGGAAGGAAATGACGGTTATTTTTCGCCAAAATCGACGAAATCTTCGCGATTTGCGAGATATTCTGGTTGTTTCGACGCTTAAATGGTTGTGCATTGCATTAGCACTGTGAAACGGAGTTCTACGAGTGCTTAAACGACGAAATATCTCCAACGGGAAGGAAATGACGGCTATTTTTCGTCAAAATCGATGAAATCTTGGCGATTTGCGAGATATTTTGATTGTTTCGACTCTTAAATGGTTGTGCATTACATTAGCACTGTGAAATGGAGTTCAACGAGTGCTTAAACGTCGAAATATCTCCAACGGGAAGGAAATGACGGCTATTTTTCGTCAAAATCGACTAAATCTTCGCGATTTGCGAGATATTCTGGTTGTTTCGACGCTTAAATGGTTGTGCATTGCATTAGCACTGTGAAATGGAGTTCAACGAGTGCCTAAACGACGAAATATCTCCAACGGGAAGGAAATGACGGCGATTTTTCGTCAAAATCGATGAAATCTTGGCGATTTGCAAGATATTTTGATTGTATCGACTATTAAATGGTTGTGCATTGCATTAGCACTGTGAAATGGAGTTCAACGAGCGCTTAAACGTCGAAATATCTCCAACGGGAAGGAAATGACGGATATTTTTCGTCAAAATCGACGAAATCTTCGCGATTTGCGAGATATTCTGGTAGATTCGACGCTTAAATGGTTGTGCATTGCATTAGCACTGTGAAATGGAGTTCAACGAGTGCTTAAACGTCGAAATATCTCCAACGGGAAGGAAATGACGGCTATTTTTCGTCAAAATCGACGAAATCTTCGCGATTTGCGAGATATTTTGATTGTTTCGACGCTTAAATGGTTGTGCATTGCATTAGCACTGTGAAGTGGAGTACAACGAGTGCTTAAACGTCGAAATATCTCCAACGGGAAGGAAATGACGGCTACTTTTCGTAAAAATCGACTAAATCTTCGCGATTTGCGAGATATTCTGGTTGTTTAGACGCTTAAATGGTTGTGCATTGCATTAGCACTGTGGAATGGAGTTCAACGAGCGCTTAAACGTCGAAATATCTCCAACGGGAAGGAAATGACGGTTATTTTTCGTCAAAATCGACGATATCTTCGCGATTTGCGAGATATTTTGATTGTTTCGACGCTTAAATGGTTGTGCATTGCATTAGGACTGTGAAATGGAGTTCAACGAGTGCTTAAACGTCGAAATATCTCCAACGGGAAGGAAATGACGGCTATTTTTCGTCAAAATCGACGAAATCTTCGCGATTTGCGAGATATTTTGATTGTTTCGACGCTTAAATGGTTGTGCATTGCATTAGCACTGTGAAGTGGAGTACAACGAGTGCTTAAACGTCGAAATATCTCCAACGGGAAGGAAATGACGGCTACTTTTCGTAAAAATCGACTAAATCTTCGCGATTTGCGAGATATTCTGGTTGTTTAGACGCTTAAATGGTTGTGCATTGCATTAGCACTGTGGAATGGAGTTCAACGAGCGCTTAAACGTCGAAATATCTCCAACGGGAAGGAAATGACGGTTATTTTTCGTCAAAATCGACGATATCTTCGCGATTTGCGAGATATTTTGATTGTTTCGACGCTTAAATGGTTGCGCATTGCATTAGCACTGTGAAATGGAGTTCAACGAGTGCTTAAACGTCGAAATATCTCCAACGGGAAGGAAATGACGGATATTTTTCGTCAAAATCGACTAAATCTTCGCGATTTGCGAGATATTCTGGTTGTTTCGACGCTTAAATGGTTGTGCATTGCATTAGCACTGTGAAATGGAGTTCAACGAGTGCCTAAACGACGAAATATCTCCAACGGGAAGGAAATGACGGCGATTTTTCGTCAAAATCGATGAAATCTTGGCGATTTGCAAGATATTTTGATTGTATCGACTATTAAATGGTTGTGCATTGCATTAGCACTGTGAAATGGAGTTCAACGACCGCTTAAACGTCGAAATATCTCCAACGGGAAGGAAATGACGGATATTTTTCGTCAAAATCGACGAAATCTTCGCGATTTGCGAGATATTCTGGTAGTTTCGACGCTTAAATGGTTGTGCATTGCATTAGCACTGTGAAATGGAGTTCAACGAGTGCTTAAACGTCGAAATATCTCCAACGGGAAGGAAATGACGGCTATTTTTCGTCAAAATCGACGAAATCTTCGCGATTTGCGAGATATTTTGATTGTTTCGACGCTTAAATGGTTGTGCATTGCATTAGCACTGTGAAGTGGAGTACAACGAGTGCTTAAACGTCGAAATATCTCCAACGGGAAGGAAATGACGGCTACTTTTCGTAAAAATCGACTAAATCTTCGCGATTTGCGAGATATTCTGGTTGTTTAGACGCTTAAATGGTTGTGCATTGCATTAGCACTGTGGAATGGAGTTCAACGAGCGCTTAAACGTCGAAATATCTCCAACGGGAAGGAAATGACGGTTATTTTTCGTCAAAATCGACGATATCTTCGCGATTTGCGAGATATTTTGATTGTTTCGACGCTTAAATGGTTGTGCATTGCATTAGCACTGTGAAATGGAGTTCAACGAGTGCTTAAACGTCGAAATATCTCCAACGGGAAGGAAATGACGGATATTTTTCGTCAAAATCGATGAAATCTTGGCGATTTGCGAGATATTTTGATTGTTTCGACTCTTAAATGGTTGTGCATTACATTAGCACTGTGAAATGGAGTACAACGAGTGCCTAAACGTCGAAACATCTCCAACGGGAAGGAAATGACGGCTATTTTTCGTCAAAATCGATGAAATCTTGGCGATTTGCGAGATATTTTGATTGTTTCGACTCTTAAATGGTTGTGCATTGCATTAGCACTGTGAAATGGAGTTCAACGAGCGCTTAAACGTCGAAATATCTCCAACGGGAAGGAAATGACGGATATTTTTCGTCAAAATCGACGAAATCTTCGCGATTTGCGAGATATTCTGGTAGTTTCGACGCTTAAATGGTTGTGCATTGCATTAGCACTGTGAAATGGAGTTCAACGAGTGCTTAAAAGACGAAATATCTCCAACGGGAAGGAAATGACGGCTATTTTTCGTCAAAATCGATGAAATCTTGGCGATTTGCGAGATATTTTGATTGTTTCGACCCTTAAATGGTTGTGCATTACATTAACACTGTGAAATGGAGTTCAACGAGTGCTTAAGCGTCGAAATATCTCCAACGGGAAGGAAATGACGGATATTTTTCGTCAAAATCGACGAAATCTTCGCGATTTGCGAGATATTCTGGTTGTTTCGACGCTTAAATGGTTGTGCATTGCATTAGCACTGTGAAATGGAGTTCAACGAGCGCTTAAACGTCGAAATATCTCCAACGGGAAGGAAATGGCGGCTATTTTTCGTCAAAATCGACGAAATCTTCGCGATTCGCGAGATATTCTGGTTGTTTCGACGCTTAAATGGTTGTGCATTGCATTAGCACTGTGAAATGGAGCTCAACGAGTGCTTAAACGTCGAAATATCTCCAACGGGAAGGAAATGACGGCTATTTTTCGTCAAAATCGACTAAATCTTCGCGATGTGCGAGATATACTGGTTGTTTCGACGCTTAAATAGTTGTGCATTGCATTAGCACTGTGAAATGGAGTTCAACGAGCGCTTAAACGTCGAAATATCTCCAACGGGAAGGAAATGACGGCTATTTTTCGTCAAAATCGACGAAATCTTCGCGATGTGCGAGATATTCTGGTTGTTTCGACGCTTAAATGGTTGTGCATTGCATTAGCACTGTGAAATGGAGTTCAACGAGCGCTGAAACGTCGAAATATCTCCAACGGGAAGGAAATGACGGCTATTTTTCGTCAAAATCGACGAAATCTTCGCGATTTGCGAGATATTCTGGTTGTTTAGACGCTTAAATGGTTGTGCATTCCATTAGCACTGTGGAATGGAGTTCAACGAGCGCTTAAACGTCGAAATATCTCCAACGGGAAGGAAATGACGGATATTTTTCGTCAAAATCGACGAAATCTTCGCGATTTGCGAGATATTCTGGTTGTTTCGACGCTTAAATGGTTGTGCATTGCATTAGCACTGTGAAATGGAGTTCAAGGAGCGCTTAAACGTCGAAATATCTCCAACGGGAAGGAAATGGCGGCTATTTTTCGTCAAAATCGACGAAATCTTCGCGATTTGCGAGATATTCTGGTTGTTTCGACGCTTAAATGGTTGTGCATTGCATTAGCACTGTGAAATGGAGCTCAACGAGTGCTTAAACGTCGAAATATCTCCAACGGGAAGGAAATGACGGCTATTTTTCGTCAAAATCGACTAAATCTTCGCGATGTGCGAGATATACTGGTTGTTTCGACGCTTAAATAGTTGTGCATTGCATTAGCACTGTGAAATGGAGTTCAACGAGCGCTTAAACGTCGAAATATCTCCAACGGGAAGGAAATGACGGCTATTTTTCGTCAAAATCGACGAAATCTTCGCGATGTGCGAGATATTCTGGTTGTTTCGACGCTTAAATGGTTGTGCATTGCATTAGCACTGTGAAATGGAGTTCAACGAGTGCTTAAACGACGAAATATCTCCAACGGGAAGGAAATGGCAGCTATTTTTTGTCAAAATCAATGAAATCTTGGCGATTTGCGAGATATTCTGGTTGTTTCGACGCTTAAATGGTTGTGCATTGCATTAGCACTGTGAAATGGAGTTCTACGAGTGCTTAAACGACGAAATATCTCCAACGGGAAGGAAATGACGGCTATTTTTCGTCAAAATCGACGAAATCTTCGCGATTTGCGAGATATTCTGGTTGTTTCGACACTTAAATGGTTGTGCATTGCATTAGCACTGTGAAATGGAGTTCAACGAGCGCTTAAACGTCGAAATATCTCCAACGGGAAGGAAATGACGGCTATTTTTCGTCAAAATCGACGAAATCTTCGCGATTTGCGAGATATTCTGGTTGGTTCAACGCTTAAATGGTTGTGCATTGCATTAGCACTGTGAAATGGAGTTCAACGAGTGCTTAAAAGACGAAATATCTCCAACGGGAAGGAAATGACGGCTATTTTTCGTCAAAATCGACGAAATCTTCGCGATGTGCGAGATATTCTGGTTGTTTCGACGCTTAAATGGTTGTCCATTGCATTAGCACTGTGAAATGGAGTTCAACGAGCGTTTAAACGTCGAAATATCTCCAACGGGAAGGAAATGACGGCTATTTTTCGTCAAAATCGACGAAATCTTCGCGATGTGCGAGATATTCTGGTTGTTTCGACGCTTAAATGGTTGTGCATTGCATTAGCACTGTGAAATGGAGTTCAACGAGTGCTTAAACGACGAAATATCTCCAACGGGAAGGAAATGGCAGCTATTTTTTGTCAAAATCAATGAAATCTTGGCGATTTGCGAGATATTCTGGTTGTTTCGACGCTTAAATGGTTGTGCATTGCATTAGCACTGTGAAATGGAGTTCTACGAGTGCTTAAACGACGAAATATCTCCAACGGGAAGGAAATGACGGCTATTTTTCGTCAAAATCGACGAAATCTTCGCGATTTGCGAGATATTCTGGTTGTTTCGACACTTAAATGGTTGTGCATTGCATTAGCACTGTGAAATGGAGTTCAACGAGCGCTTAAACGTCGAAATATCTCCAACGGGAAGGAAATGACGGCTATTTTTCGTCAAAATCGACGAAATCTTCGCGATTTGCGAGATATTCTGGTTGGTTCAACGCTTAAATGGTTGTGCATTGCATTAGCACTGTGAAATGGAGTTCAACGAGTGCTTAAAAGACGAAATATCTCCAACGGGAAGGAAATGACGGCTATTTTTCGTCAAAATCGACGAAATCTTCGCGATGTGCGAGATATTCTGGTTGTTTCGACGCTTAAATGGTTGTCCATTGCATTAGCACTGTGAAATGGAGTTCAACGAGCGTTTAAACGTCGAAATATCTCCAACGGGAAGGAAATGACGGCTATTTTTCGTCAAAATCGACGAAATCTTCGCGATTTGCGAGATATTCTGGTTGTTTCGACGCTTAAATGGTTGTGCATTTCATTAGCACTGTGAAATGGAGTTCAACGAGTGCTTAAACGACGAAATATCTCCAACGGGAAGGAAATGACGGCTATTTTTTGTCAAAATCAATGAAATCTTGGCGATTTGCGAGATATTCTGGTTGTGTCGACGCTTAAATGGTTGTGCATTGCATTAGCACTGTGAAATGGAGTTCTACGAGTGCTTAAACGACGCAATATCTCCAACGGGAAGGAAATGACGGCTATTTTTTGTCAAAATCAATGAAATCTTCGCGATTTGCGAGATATTCTCTTTGTTTCGACGCTTAAATGGTTGTGCATTGCATTAGCACTGCGAAATGGAGTTCTACGAGTGCTTAAACGACGAAATATCTCCAACGGGAAGGAAATGACGGCTATTTTTCGTCAAAATCGACGAAATCTTCGCGATTTGCGAGATATTTTGATTGTTTCGACTCTTAAATGGTTGTGCATTACATTAACACTGTGAAATGGAGTTCAACGAGTGCTTAAACGTCGAATTATCTCCAACGGGAAGGAAATAACGGCTATTTTTCGTCAAAATCGACGATATCTTCGCGATTTGCGAGATATTTTGATTGTTTCGACGCTTAAATGGTTGTGCATTGCATTAGCACTGTGAAATGAAGTTCAACGAGTGCTTAAACGTCGAAATATCTCCAACGGGAAGGAAATGACGGCTATTTTTCGTCAAAAGCGACGAAATCTACGCGATTTGCGAGATATTCTGGTTGTTTCGACGCTTAAATGGTTGTGCATTGCATTAGCACTGTGAAATGGAGTTCAACGAGTGCCTAAACGACGAAATATCTCCAACGGGAAGGAAATGACGGCGATTTTTCGTCAAAATCGACTAAATCTTCGCGATTTGCGAGATATTCTGGTTGTTTAGACGCTTGAATGGTTGTGCATTGCATTAGCACTGTGGAATGGAGTTCAACGAGTGCTTAAACGTCGAAATATCTCCAACGGGAAGGAAATGACGGCTATTTTTCGTCAAAATCGACGAAATCTTCGCGATTTGCGAGATATTTTGATTGTTTCGACGCTTAAATGGTTGTGCATTGCATTAGCACTGTGAAGTGGAGTACAACGAGTGCTTAAACGTCGAAATATCTCCAACGGGAAGGAAATGACGGCTACTTTTCGTAAAAATCGACTAAATCTTCGCGATTTGCGAGATATTCTGGTTGTTTAGACGCTTAAATGGTTGTGCATTGCATTAGCACTGTGGAATGGAGTTCAACGAGCGCTTAAACGTCGAAATATCTCCAACGGGAAGGAAATGACGGTTATTTTTCGTCAAAATCGACGATATCTTCGCGATTTGCGAGATATTTTGATTGTTTCGACGCTTAAATGGTTGTGCATTGCATTAGCACTGTGAAATGGAGTTCAACGAGTGCTTAAACGTCGAAATATCTCCAACGGGAAGGAAATGACGGATATTTTTCGTCAAAATCGATGAAATCTTGGCGATTTGCGAGATATTTTGATTGTTTCGACTCTTAAATGGTTGTGCATTACATTAGCACTGTGAAATGGAGTACAACGAGTGCCTAAACGTCGAAACATCTCCAACGGGAAGGAAATGACGGCTATTTTTCGTCAAAATCGATGAAATCTTGGCGATTTGCGAGATATTTTGATTGTTTCGACTCTTAAATGGTTGTGCATTGCATTAGCACTGTGAAATGGAGTTCAACGAGCGCTTAAACGTCGAAATATCTCCAACGGGAAGGAAATGACGGATATTTTTCGTCAAAATCGACGAAATCTTCGCGATTTGCGAGATATTCTGGTAGTTTCGACGCTTAAATGGTTGTGCATTGCATTAGCACTGTGAAATGGAGTTCAACGAGTGCTTAAAAGACGAAATATCTCCAACGGGAAGGAAATGACGGCTATTTTTCGTCAAAATCGATGAAATCTTGGCGATTTGCGAGATATTTTGATTGTTTCGACTCTTAAATGGTTGTGCATTACATTAACACTGTGAAATGGAGTTCAACGAGTGCTTAAGCGTCGAAATATCTCCAACGGGAAGGAAATGACGGATATTTTTCGTCAAAATCGACGAAATCTTCGCGATTTGCGAGATATTCTGGTTGTTTCGACGCTTAAATGGTTGTGCATTGCATTAGCACTGTGAAATGGAGTTCAACGAGCGCTTAAACGTCGAAATATCTCCAACGGGAAGGAAATGGCGGCTATTTTTCGTCAAAATCGACGAAATCTTCGCGATTCGCGAGATATTCTGGTTGTTTCGACGCTTAAATGGTTGTGCATTGCATTAGCACTGTGAAATGGAGCTCAACGAGTGCTTAAACGTCGAAATATCTCCAACGGGAAGGAAATGACGGCTATTTTTCGTCAAAATCGACTAAATCTTCGCGATGTGCGAGATATACTGGTTGTTTCGACGCTTAAATAGTTGTGCATTGCATTAGCACTGTGAAATGGAGTTCAACGAGCGCTTAAACGTCGAAATATCTCCAACGGGAAGGAAATGACGGCTATTTTTCGTCAAAATCGACGAAATCTTCGCGATGTGCGAGATATTCTGGTTGTTTCGACGCTTAAATGGTTGTGCATTGCATTAGCACTGTGAAATGGAGTTCAACGAGCGCTTAAACGTCGAAATATCTCCAACGGGAAGGAAATGACGGCTATTTTTCGTCAAAATCGACGAAATCTTCGCGATTTGCGAGATATTCTGGTTGTTTAGACGCTTAAATGGTTGTGCATTCCATTAGCACTGTGGAATGGAGTTCAACGAGCGCTTAAACGTCGAAATATCTCCAACGGGAAGGAAATGACGGATATTTTTCGTCAAAATCGACGAAATCTTCGCGATTTGCGAGATATTCTGGTTGTTTCGACGCTTAAATGGTTGTGCATTGCATTAGCACTGTGAAATGGAGTTCAAGGAGCGCTTAAACGTCGAAATATCTCCAACGGGAAGGAAATGGCGGCTATTTTTCGTCAAAATCGATGAAATCTTCGCGATTTGCGAGATATTCTGGTTGTTTCGACGCTTAAATGGTTGTGCATTGCATTAGCACTGTGAAATGGAGCTCAACGAGTGCTTAAACGTCGAAATATCTCCAACGGGAAGGAAATGACGGCTATTTTTCGTCAAAATCGACTAAATCTTCGCGATGTGCGAGATATACTGGTTGTTTCGACGCTTAAATAGTTGTGCATTGCATTAGCACTGTGAAATGGAGTTCAACGAGCGCTTAAACGTCGAAATATCTCCAACGGGAAGGAAATGACGGCTATTTTTCGTCAAAATCGACGAAATCTTCGCGATGTGCGAGATATTCTGGTTGTTTCGACGCTTAAATGGTTGTGCATTGCATTAGCACTGTGAAATGGAGTTCAACGAGTGCTTAAACGACGAAATATCTCCAACGGGAAGGAAATGGCAGCTATTTTTTGTCAAAATCAATGAAATCTTGGCGATTTGCGAGATATTCTGGTTGTTTCGACGCTTAAATGGTTGTGCATTGCATTAGCACTGTGAAATGGAGTTCTACGAGTGCTTAAACGACGAAATATCTCCAACGGGAAGGAAATGACGGCTATTTTTCGTCAAAATCGACGAAATCTTCGCGATTTGCGAGATATTCTGGTTGTTTCGACACTTAAATGGTTATGCATTGCATTAGCACTGTGAAATGGAGTTCAACGAGCGCTTAAACGTCGAAATATCTCCAACGGGAAGGAAATGACGGCTATTTTTCGTCAAAATCGACGAAATCTTCGCGATTTGCGAGATATTCTGGTTGGTTCAACGCTTAAATGGTTGTGCATTGCATTAGCACTGTGAAATGGAGTTCAACGAGTGCTTAAAAGACGAAATATCTCCAACGGGAAGGAAATGACGGCTATTTTTCGTCAAAATCGACGAAATCTTCGCGATGTTCGAGATATTCTGGTTGTTTCGACGCTTAAATGGTTGTCCATTGCATTAGCACTGTGAAATGGAGTTCAACGAGCGTTTAAACGTCGAAATATCTCCAACGGGAAGGAAATGACGGCTATTTTTCGTCAAAATCGACGAAATCTTCGCGATTTGCGAGATATTCTGGTTGTTTCGACGCTTAAATGGTTGTGCATTTCATTAGCACTGTGAAATGGAGTTCAACGAGTGCTTAAACGACGAAATATCTCCAACGGGAAGGAAATGACGGCTATTTTTTGTCAAAATCAATGAAATCTTGGCGATTTGCGAGATATTCTGGTTGTGTCGACGCTTAAATGGTTGTGCATTGCATTAGCACTGTGAAATGGAGTTCTACGAGTGCTTAAACGACGCAATATCTCCAACGGGAAGGAAATGACGGCTATTTTTTGTCAAAATCAATGAAATCTTCGCGATTTGCGAGATATTCTCTTTGTTTCGACGCTTAAATGGTTGTGCATTGCATTAGCACTGCGAAATGGAGTTCTACGAGTGCTTAAACGACGAAATATCTCCAACGGGAAGGAAATGACGGCTATTTTTCGTCAAAATCGACGAAATCTTCGCGATTTGCGAGATATTTTGATTGTTTCGACGCTTAAATGGTTGTGCATTACATTAACACTGTGAAATGGAGTTCAACGAGTGCTTAAACGTCGAATTATCTCCAACGGGAAGGAAATAACGGCTATTTTTCGTCAAAATCGACGATATCTTCGCGATTTGCGAGATATTTTGATTGTTTCGACGCTTAAATGGTTGTGCATTGCATTAGCACTGTGAAATGAAGTTCAACGAGTGCTTAAACGTCGAAATATCTCCAACGGGAAGGAAATGACGGCTATTTTTCGTCAAAAGCGACGAAATCTACGCGATTTGCGAGATATTCTGGTTGTTTCGACGCTTAAATGGTTGTGCATTGCATTAGCACTGTGAAATGGAGTTCAACGAGTGCCTAAACGACGAAATATCTCCAACGGGAAGGAAATGACGGCGATTTTTCGTCAAAATCGACTAAATCTTCGCGATTTGCGAGATATTCTGGTTGTTTAGACGCTTGAATGGTTGTGCATTGCATTAGCACTGTGGAATGGAGTTCAACGAGCGCTTAAACGTCGAAATATCTCCAACGGGAAGGAAATGACGGTTATTTTTCGCCAAAATCGACGAAATCTTCGCGATTTGCGAGATATTCTGGTTGTTTCGACGCTTAAATGGTTGTGCATTGCATTAGCACTGTGAAATGGAGTTCAACGAGCGCTTAAACGTCGAAATATCTCCAACGGGAAGGAAATGACTGCTATTTTTCGTCAAAATCGACGAAATCTTCGCGATTTGCGAGATATTCTGGTTGTTTCGACGCTTAAATGGTTGTGCATTGCATTAGCACTGTGAAATGGAGTTCAACGAGCGCTTAAACGTCGAAATATCTCCAACGGGAAGGAAATGGCGGCTATTTTTCGTCAAAATCGACGAAATCTTCGCGATTTGCGAGATATTCTGGTAGTTTCGACGCTTAAATGGTTGTGCATTGCATTAGCACTGTGAAATGGAGTTCAACGAGTGCTTAAAAGACGAAATATCTCCAACGGGAAGGAAATGACGGCTATTTTTCGTCAAAATCGACGAAATCTTCGCGATTTGCGAGATATTCTGGTTGTTTCGACGCTTAAATGGTTGTGCATTGCATTAGCACTGTGAAATGGAGTTCAACGAGCGCTTAAACGTCGAAATATCTCCAACGGGAAGGAAATGGCGGCTATTTTTCGTCAAAATCGACGAAATCTTCGCGATTTGCGAGATATTCTGGTTGTTTCGACGCTTAAATGGTTGTGCATTGCATTAGCACTGTGAAATGGAGCTCAACGAGTGCTTAAACGTCGAAATATCTCCAACGGGAAGGAAATGACGGCTATTTTTCGTCAAAATCGACTA
Source organism: Bombus vancouverensis nearcticus (assembly GCF_051014615.1). Lineage (NCBI taxonomy): Eukaryota > Metazoa > Arthropoda > Insecta > Hymenoptera > Apidae > Bombus > Bombus vancouverensis. Next base: position 19,765 of record NW_027469008.1, read on the forward strand.
AATCTTCGCGATGTGCAAGATATACTGGTTGTTTCGACGCTTAAATAGTTGTGCATTGCATTAGCACTGTGAAATGGAGTTCAACGAGCGCTTAAACGTCGAAATATCTCCAACGGGAAGGAAATGACGGCTATTTTTCGTCAAAATCGACGAAATCTTCGCGATGTGCGAGATATTCTGGTTGTTTCGACGCTTAAATGGTTGTGCATTGCATTAGCACTGTGAAATGGAGTTCAACGAGCGCTTAAACGTCGAAATATCTCCAACGGGAAGGAAATGACGGCTATTTTTCGTCCAAAAAATCGAAATCTTCGCGATTTGCGAGATATTTTGCTTGTTTCGACGCTTAAATGTTTGTGTATTGCATTAGCACTGTGAAATGGAGTTCAACGAGCGCTTAGACGTCGAAATATCTCCAACGGGAAGGAAGTTACGGCTATTTTTCGTCCAAAAAATCGAAATCTTCGCGATTTGCGAGATATTTTGCTTGTTTCGACGCTTAAATGGTTGTGCATTGCATTAGCACTGTGAAATGGAGTTCAACGAGCGCTTAAACGTCGAAATATCTCCAACGGGAAGGAAGTTACGGCTATTTTTCGTCCAAAAAATCGAAATCTTCGCGATTTGCGAGATATTTTGCTTGTTTCGACGCTTAAATGGTTGTGCATTGCATTAGCACTGTGAAATGGAGTTCAACGAGCGCTTAAACGTCGAAATATCTCCAACGGGAAGGAAGTTACGGCAATTTTTCGTCCAAAAAATCAAAATCTTCGCGATTTGCGAGATATTTTGCTTGTTTCGACGCTTAAATGGTTGTGCATTGCATTAGCACTGTGAAATGGAGTTCAACGAGCGCTTAAACGTCGAAATATTTCGAACGGGAAGGAAGTTACGGCCATTTTTCGTCCAAAAAATCGAAGTCTTCGCGATTTGCGAGATATTTTGCTTGTTTCGACGCTTAAATGGTTGTGCATTGCATTAGCACTGTGAAATGGAGTTCAACGAGCGCTTAAACGTCGAAATATCTCCAACGGGAAGGAAGTTACGGCCATTTTTCGTCCAAAAAATCGAAATCTTCGCGATTTGCGAGATATTTTGCTTGTTTCGACGCTTAAATGGTTGTGCATTGCATTACCACTGTGAAATGGAGTTCAACGAGCGCTTAAACGTCGAAATATCTCCAACGGGAAGGAAGTTACGGCCATTTTGCGTCCAAAAAATCGAAATCTTCGCGATTTGCGAGATATTTTGCTTGTTTCGACGCTTAAATGGTTGTGCATTGCATTACCACTGTGAAATGGAGTTCAACGAGCGCTTAAACGTCGAAATATCTCCAACGGGAAGGAAGTTACGGCCATTTTGCGTCCAAAAAATCGAAATCTTCGCGATTTGCGAGATATTTTGCTTGTTTCGACGCTTAAATGGTTGTGCATTGCATTAGCACTGTGAAATGGAGTTCAACGAGCGCTTAAACGTCGAAATATCTCCAACGGGAAGGAAGTTACGGCCATTTTTCGTCCAAAAATCGAAATCTTCGCGATTTGCGAGATATTTTGCTTGCTTGGACGCTTAAATGGGTGTGCATTGCATTAGCACTGTGAAATGGAGTTCAACGAGCGTTTAAACGTCGAAGTATCTCCAACGGGAAGGAAGTTACGGCCATTTTTCGTCCAAAAAATCGAAATCTTCGCGATTTGCGAGATATTTTGCTTGTTTCGACGCTTAAATGGTTGTGCATTGCATTAGCACTGTGAAATGGAGTTCAACGAGCGCTTAAACGTCGAAATATCTCTAACGGGAAGGAAGTTACGGCCATTTTTCGTCCAAAAAATCGAAATCTTCGCTATTTGCGAGATATTTTGCTTGTTTCGACGCTTAAATGTTTGTGCATTGCATTAGCACTGTGAAATGGAGTTCAACGAGCGCTTAAACGTCGAAATATCTCCAACGGGAAGGAAGTTACGGCTATTTTTCGTCCAAAAAATCGAAATCTTCGCGATTTGCGAGATATTTTGCTTGTTTCGACGCTTAAATGGTTGTGCATTGCATTAGCACTGTGAAATGGAGTTCAACGAGCGCTTAAACGTCGAAATATCTCCAACGGAAGGAAGTTACGGCTATTTTTCGTCCAAAAAATCGAAATCTTCGCGATTTGCGAGATATTTTGCTTGTTTCGACGCTTAAATGGTTGTGCGTTGCATTAGCACTGTGAAATGGAGTTCAACGAGCGCTTAAACGTCGAAATATCTCCAACGGAAGGAAGTTACGGCAATTTTTCGTCCAAAAAATCAAAATCTTCGCGATTTGCGAGATATTTTGCTTGTTTCGACGCTTAAATGGTTGTGCATTGCATTAGCACTGTGAAATGGAGTTCAACGAGCGCTTAAACGTCGAAATATTTCGAACGGGATGGAAGTTACGGCCATTTTTCGTCCAAAAATCGAAATCTTCGCGATTTGCGAGATATTTTGCTTGTTTCGACACTTAAATGGTTGTGCATTGCATTAGCACTGTGAAATGGAGTTCAACGAGCGCTTAAACGTCGAAATATCTCCAACGGGAAGGAAGTTACGGCCATTTTTCGTCCAAAAAATCGAAATCTTCGCGATTTGCGAGATATTTTGCTTGTTTCGACGCTTAAATGGTTGTGCATTGCATTAGCACTGTGAAATGTAGTTCAACGAGCGCTTAAACGTCGAAATATCTCCAACGGGAAGGAAGTTACGGCCATTTTTCGTCCAAAAAATCGAAATCTTCGCGATTTGCGAGATATTTTGCTTGTTTCGGCGCTTAAATGGTTGTGCATTGCATTAGCACTGTGAAATGGAGTTCAACGAGCGCTTAAACGTCGAAATATCTCCAACGGGAAGGAAGTTACGGCCATTTTTCGTCCAAAAAATCGAAATCTTCGCGATTTGCGAGATATTTTGCTTGCTTGGACGCTTAAATGGGTGTGCATTGCATTAGCACTGTGAAATGGAGTTCAACGAGCGTTTAAACGTCGAAGTATCTCCAACGGGAAGGAAGTTACGGCCATTTTTCGTCCAAAAAATCGAAATCTTCGCGATTTGCGAGATATTTTGCTTGTTTCGACGCTTAAATGGTTGTGCATTGCATTAGCACTGTGAAATGGAGTTCAACGAGCGCTTAAACGTCGAAATATCTCCAACGGGAAGGAAGTTACGGCCATTTTTCGTCCAAAAAATCGAAATCTTCGCGATTTGCGAGATATTTTGCTTGTTTCGACGCTTAAATGGTTGTGCATTGCATTAGCACTGTGAAATGTAGTTCAACGAGCGCTTAAACGTCGAAATATCTCCAACGGGAAGGAAGTTACGGCCATTTTTCGTCCAAAAAATCGAAATCTTCGCGATTTGCGAGATATTCTGGTTGTTTCGACGCTTAAATGGTTGTGCATTGCATTAGCACTGTGAAACGGAGTTCAACGAGTGCTTAAACGACGAAATATCTCCAACGGGAAGGAAATGACGGCTATTTTTCGTCAAAATCGATGAAATCTTGGCGATTTGCGAGATATTTTGATTGTTTCGACTCTTAAATGGTTGTGCATTACATTAACACTGTGAAATGGAGTTCAACGAGTGCTTAAACGTCGAAATATCTCCAACGGGAAGGAAATGACGGATATTTTTCGTCAAAATCGACGAAATCTTCGCGATTTGCGAGATATTCTGGTTGTTTCGACGCTTAAATGGTTGTGCATTGCATTAGCACTGTGAAATGGAGTTCAACGAGTGCTTAAACGACGAAATATATCCAACGGGAAGGAAATGACGGCTATTTTTTGTCAAAATCGATGAAATCTTGGCGATTTGCGAGATATTTTGACTGTTTCGACGCTTAAGTGGTTGTGCATTGCATTAGCACTGTGAAATGGAGCTCAACGAGTGCTTAAACGTCGAAATATCTCCAACGGGAAGGAAATGACGGCTATTTTTCGTCAAAATCGACTAAATCTTCGCGATGTGCGAGATATTCTGGTTGTTTCGACGCTTAAATGGTTGTGCATTGCATTAGCACTGTGAAATGGAGTTCAACGAGTGCTTAAAAGACGAAATATCTCCAACGGGAAGGAAATGACGGCTATTTTTCGTCAGAATCGATGAAATCTTGGCGATTTGCGAGATATTTTGATTGTTTCGACGCTTAAGTGGTTGTGCATTGCATTAGCACTGTGAAATGGAGCTCAACGAGTGCTTAAACGTCGAAATATCTCCAACGGGAAGGAAATGACGGATATTTTTCGTCAAAATCGACGAAATCTTCGCGATTTGCGAGATATTCTGGTAGTTTCGACGCGTAAATGGTTGTGCATTGCATTAGCACTGTGAAATGGAGTTCAACGAGCGCTTAAACGTCGAAATATCTCCAACGGGAAGGAAATGACGGATATTTTTCGTCAAAATCGACGAAATCTTCGCGATTTGCGAGATATTCTGGTAGTTTCGACGCTTAAATGGTTGTGCATTGCATTAGCACTGTGAAATGGAGTTCAACGAGTGCTTAAAAGACGAAATATCTCCAACGGGAAGGAAATGACGGCGATTTTTCGTCAAAATCGATGAAATCTTGGCGATTTGCAAGATATTTTGATTGTATCGACTATTAAATGGTTGTGCATTGCATTAGCACTGTGAAATGGAGCTCAACGAGTGCTTAAACGTCGAAATATCTCCAACGGGAAGGAAATGACGGATATTTTTCGTCAAAATCGACGAAATCTTCGCGATTTGCGAGATATTCTGGTAGTTTCGACGCGTAAATGGTTGTGCATTGCATTAGCACTGTGAAATGGAGTTCAACGAGCGCTTAAACGTCGAAATATCTCCAACGGGAAGGAAATGACGGATATTTTTCGTCAAAATCGACGAAATCTTCGCGATTTGCGAGATATTCTGGTAGTTTCGACGCTTAAATGGTTGTGCATTGCATTAGCACTGTGAAATGGAGTTCAACGAGTGCTTAAAAGACGAAATATCTCCAACGGGAAGGAAATGACGGCTATTTTTCGTCAGAATCGATGAAATCTTGGCGATTTGCGAGATATTTTGATTGTTTCGACTCTTAAATGGTTGTGCATTACATTAACACTGTGAAATGGAGTTCAACGAGTGCTTAAACGTCGAATTATCTCCAACGGGAAGGAAATAACGGCTATTTTTCGTCAAAATCGACGATATCTTCGCGATTTGCGAGATATTTTGATTGTTTCGACGCTTAAATGGTTGTGCATTGCATTAGCACTGTGAAATGAAGTTCAACGAGTGCTTAAACGTCGAAATATCTCCAACGGGAAGGAAATGACGGCTATTTTTCGTCAAAATCGACTAAATCTTCGCGATGTGCGAGATATTCTGGTTGTTTCGACGCTTAAATGGTTGTGCATTGCATTAGCACTGTGAAATGGAGCTCAACGAGTGCTTAAACGTCGAAATATCTCCAACGGGAAGGAAATGACGGCTATTTTTCGTCAAAATCGACTAAATCTTCGCGATTTGCGAGATATTCTGGTTGTTCCGACGCTTAAATGGTTGTGCATTGCATTAGCACTGTGAAATGGAGTTCAACGAGTGCCTAAACGACGAAATATCTCCAACGGGAAGGAAATGACGGCGATTTTTCGTCAAAATCGATGAAATCTTGGCGATTTGCAAGATATTTTGATTGTATCGACTATTAAATGGTTGTGCATTGCATTAGCACTGTGAAATGGAGTTCAACGAGCGCTTAAACGTCGAAATATCTCCAACGGGAAGGAAATGACGGATATTTTTCGTCAAAATCGACGAAATCTTCGCGATTTGCGAGATATTCTGGTAGTTTCGACGCTTAAATGGTTGTGCATTGCATTAGCACTGTGAAATGGAGTTCAACGAGTGCTTAAAAGACGAAATATCTCCAACGGGAAGGAAATGACGGCTATTTTTCGTCAGAATCGATGAAATCTTGGCGATTTGCGAGATATTTTGATTGTTTCGACTCTTAAATGGTTGTGCATTACATTAACACTGTGAAATGGAGTTCAACGAGTGCTTAAACGTCGAATTATCTCCAACGGGAAGGAAATAACGGCTATTTTTCGTCAAAATCGACGATATCTTCGCGATTTGCGAGATATTTTGATTGTTTCGACGCTTAAATGGTTGTGCATTGCATTAGCACTGTGAAATGAAGTTCAACGAGTGCTTAAACGTCGAAATATCTCCAACGGGAAGGAAATGACGGCTATTTTTCGTCAAAAGCGACGAAATCTACGCGATTTGCGAGATATTCTGGTTGTTTCGACGCTTAAATGGTTGTGCATTGCATTAGCACTGTGAAATGGAGTTCAACGAGTGCCTAAACGACGAAATATCTCCAACGGGAAGGAAATGACGGCGATTTTTCGTCAAAATCGATGAAATCTTGGCGATTTGCGAGATATTTTGATTGCATCGACTCTTAAATGGTTGTGCATTGCATTAGCACTGTGAAATGGAGTTCAACGAGCGCTTAAACGTCGAAATATCTCCAACGGGAAGGAAATGACGGATATTTTTCGTCAAAATCGACGAAATCTTCGCGATTTGCGAGATATTCTGGTAGTTTCGACGCTTAAATGGTTGTGCATTGCATTAGCACTGTGAAATGGAGTTCAACGAGTGCTTAAACGTCGAAATATCTCCAACGGGAAGGAAATGACGGCTATTTTTCGTCAAAATCGACGAAATCTTCGCGATTTGCGAGATATTTTGATTGTTTCGACGCTTAAATGGTTGTGCATTGCATTAGCACTGTGAAGTGGAGTACAACGAGTGCTTAAACGTCGAAATATCTCCAACGGGAAGGAAATGACGGCTACTTTTCGTAAAAATCGACTAAATCTTCGCGATTTGCGAGATATTCTGGTTGTTTAGACGCTTGAATGGTTGTGCATTGCATTAGCACTGTGAAATGGAGTTCAACGAGCGCTTAACCGTCGAAATATCTCCAACGGGAAGGAAATGACTGCTATTTTTCGTCAAAATCGACGAAATCTTCGCGATTTGCGAGATATTCTGGTTGTTTCGACGCTTAAATGGTTGTGCATTGCATTAGCACTGTGAAACGGAGTTCTACGAGTGCTTAAACGACGAAATATCTCCAACGGGAAGGAAATGACGGCTATTTTTCGTCAAAATCGATGAAATCTTGGCGATTTGCGAGATATTTTGATTGTTTCGACTCTTAAATGGCTGTGCATTACATTAGCACTGTGAAATGGAGTTCAACGAGTGCTTAAACGTCGAAATATCTCCAACGGGAAGGAAATGACGGCTATTTTTCGTCAAAATCGACTAAATCTTCGCGATTTGCGAGATATTCTGGTTGTTTCGACGCTTAAATGGTTGTGCATTGCATTAGCACTGTGAAATGGAGTTCAACGAGTGCCTAAACGACGAAATATCTCCAACGGGAAGGAAATGACGGCGATTTTTCGTCAAAATCGATGAAATCTTGGCGATTTGCAAGATATTTTGATTGTATCGACTATTAAATGGTTGTGCATTGCATTAGCACTGTGAAATGGAGTTCAACGAGCGCTTAAACGTCGAAATATCTCCAACGGGAAGGAAATGACGGATATTTTTCGTCAAAATCGACGAAATCTTCGCGATTTGCGAGATATTCTGGTAGTTTCGACGCTTAAATGGTTGTGCATTGCATTAGCACTGTGAAATGGAGTTCAACGAGTGCTTAAACGTCGAAATATCTCCAACGGGAAGGAAATGACGGCTATTTTTCGTCAAAATCGACGAAATCTTCGCGATTTGCGAGATATTTTGATTGTTTCGACGCTTAAATGGTTGTGCATTGCATTAGCACTGTGGAATGGAGTTCAACGAGCGCTTAAACGTCGAAATATCTCCAACGGGAAGGAAATGACGGTTATTTTTCGTCAAAATCGACGAAATCTTCG
>NW_027469009.1:0-26886 GCF_051014615.1 Bombus vancouverensis nearcticus
GTTCAAAGATTGCTTAAACGTCGAAATATCTCCAACGGGAAGGAAATGACGGCTATTTTTCGTCAAAATCGACGAAATCTTCGCGATTTGCGAGATATTTTGATTGTTTCGACGTTTAACTGTTTGTGCATTGCATTAGCACTGTGAAATGGAGTTCAACGATTGATTAACCGTCGAAATATCTCCAACGGGAAGGAAATGACGGTTATTTTTCGTCAAAATCGACGAAATCTTCGCGATTTGCGAGATATTTTGATTGTTTCGACGGCTTAATGGTTGTGCATTGCATTAGCACTGTGAAATGGAGTTCAACGAGTGCTTAAACGTCGAAATATCTCCAACGGGAAGGAAATGACGGCTATTTTTCGTCAAAATAAATGATATCTTCGCGATTTGCGAGATATTTTGATTGTTTCGACGCTTAAATGGTTGTGCATTGCATTAGCACTGTGAAATGGAGTTCAACGATTGCTTAAACGTCGAAATATCACCAACGGGAAGGAAATGACGGCTATTTTTCGTCAAAATCGACGAAATCTTCGCGATTTGCGAGATATTTTGATTGTTTCGACGCTTAAATGGTTGTGCAATGCATTAGCACTGTGAAATGGAGTTCAACGATTGATTAAACGTCGAAATATCTCCAGCGGGAAGGAAATGACGGCTATTTTTCGTCAAAATAAATGAAATTTTCGCGATTTGCGAGATATTTTGATTGTTTCGACGCTTAACTGGTTGTGCATTGCATTAGCACTGTGAAATGGAGTTCAACGAGCGCTTAAACGTCGAAATATCTCCAACCGGAAGGTACTGACGGCTATTTTTCGTCAAAATAAACGAAATCTTCGCGATTTGCGAGATATTTTGCTTGTTTCGACGCTTAAATGGTTGTGCATTGCATTAGCACTGTGAAATGGAGTTCAACGAGTGCTTAAACGTCGAAATATCTCCAACGGGAAGGAAATGACGGCTATTTTTCGTCAAAATAAATGATATCTTCGCGATTTGCGAGATATTTTGATTGTTTCGACGCTTAAATGGTTGTGCATTGCATTAGCACTGTGAAATGGAGTTCAACGATTGCTTAAACGTCGAAATATCACCAACGGGAAGGAAATGACGGCTATTTTTCGTCAAAATCGACGAAATCTTCGCGATTTGCGAGATATTTTGATTGTTTCGACGCTTAAATGGTTGTGCAATGCATTAGCACTGTGAAATGGAGTTCAACGATTGATTAAACGTCGAAATATCTCCAGCGGGAAGGAAATGACGGCTATTTTTCGTCAAAATAAATGAAATTTTCGCGATTTGCGAGATATTTTGATTGTTTCGACGCTTAACTGGTTGTGCACTGCATTAGCACTGTGAAATGGAGTTCAACGAGTGCTTAAACGTCGAAATATCTCCAACGGGAAGGAAATGACGGCTATTTTTCGTCAAAATCGACGAATTCTTCGCGATTTGCGAGATATTTTGATTGTTTCGACGTTTAACTGTTTGTGCATTGCATTAGCACTGTGAAATGGAGTTCAACGAGTGCTTAAACGTCGAAATATCTCCAACGGGAAGGAAATGACGGCTATTTTTCGTCAAAATCGACGAAATCTTCGCGATTTGCGAGATATTTTGATTGTTTCGACGCTTAACTGGTTGTGCATTGCATTAGCACTGTGAAATGGAGTTCAACGAGCGCTTAAACGTCGAAATATCTCCAACGGGAAGGTAATGACGGCTATTTTTCGTCAAAATAAACGAAATCTTCGCGATTTGCGAGATATTTTGCTTGTTTCGACGATTAAATGGTTGTGCACTGCATTAGCACTGTGAAATGGAGTTCAACGAGTGCTTAAACGTCGAAATATCTCCAACGGGAAGGAAATGACGGCTATTTTTCTTCAAAATCGACGAAATCTTCGCGATTTCCGAGATATTTTGATTGTTTCGACGCTTAAATGGTTGTGCATTGCATTAGCACTGTGAAATGGAGTTCAACGAGTGCTTAAACATCGAAATATCTCCAACGGAAAGGAAATGACGGCTATTTTTCGTCAAAATCGACGAAATCTTCGCGATTTGCGAGATATTTTGATTGTTTCGACGGTTTAATGGTTGTGCATTGCATTAGCACTGTGAAATGGAGTTCAACGAGTGCTTAAACGTCGAAATATCTCCAAGGGGAAGGAAATGACGGCTATTTTTCGTCCAAATCGACGAAATCTTCGCGATTTGCGAGATATTTTGATTGTTTCGACGGTTTAATAGTTGTGCATTGCATTAGCACTGTGAAATGGAGTTCAACGAGTGCTTAAACGTCGAAATATCTCCAACGGGAAGGAAATGACGGCTATTTTTCGTCAAAATAAATGATATCTTCGCGATTTGCGAGATATTTTGATTGTTTCGACGCTTAAATGGTTGTGCATTGCATTAGCACTGTGAAATGGAGTTCAACGATTGCCTAAACGTCGAAATATCACCAACGGGAAGGAAATGACGGCTATTTTTCGTCAAAATAAATGAAATCTTCACGATTTGCGAGATATTTTGATTGTTTCGACGCTTAAATGGTTGTGCATTGCATTAGCACTGTGAGATGGAGTTCAACGATTGCTTAAACGTCGAAATATCTCCAACGGGAAGGAAATGACGGCTATTTTTCGTCAAAATCGACGAAATCTTCGCGATTTGCGAGATATTTTGATTGTTTCGACGCTTAAATGGTTGTGCAATGCATTAGCACTGTGAAATGGAGTTCAACGATTGATTAAACGTCGAAATATCTCCAGCGGGAAGGAAATGACGGCTATTTTTCGTCAAAATAAATGAAATTTTCGCGATTTTCGAGATATTTTGATTGTTTCGACGCTTAACTGGTTGTGCATTGCATTAGCACTGTGAAATGGAGTTCAACGAGCGCTTAAACGTCGAAATATCTCCAACCGGAAGGAAATGACGGCTATTTTTCGTCAAAATCGACGAAATCTTCGCGATTTGCGAGATATTTTGATTGTTTCGACGTTTAACTGTTTGTGCATTGCATTAGCACTGTGAAATGGAGTTCAACGATTGATTAACCGTCGAAATATCTCCAACGGGAAGGAAATGACGGTTATTTTTCGTCAAAATCGACGAAATCTTCGCGATTTGCGAGATATTTTGATTGTTTCGACGCTTAAATGGTTGTGCATTGCATTAGCACTGTGAGATGGAGTTCAACGAGCGCTTAAACGTCGAAATATCTCCAACGGGAAGGATGTTACGGCTATTTTTCGTCAAAATCGACGAAATCTTCGCGATTTGCGAGATATTTTGATTGTTTCGACGCTTAAATGGTTATGCATTGCATTAGCACTGTGAAATGGAGTTCAACGATTGCTTAAACGTCGAAATATCTCCAACGGGAAGGAAATGACGGCTATTTTTCGTCAAAATCGACGAAATCTTCGCGATTTGCGAGATATTTTGATTGTTTCGACGCTTAACTGGTTGTGCATTGCATTAGCACTGTGAAATGGAGTTCAACGAGCGCTTAAACGTCGAAATATCTCCAACGGGAAGGTAATGACGGCTATTTTTCGTCAAAATAAACGAAATCTTCGCGATTTGCGAGATATTTTGCTTGTTTCGACGATTAAATGGTTGTGCACTGCATTAGCACTGTGAAATGGAGTTCAACGAGTGCTTAAACGTCGAAATATCTCCAACGGGAAGGAAATGACGGCTATTTTTCTTCAAAATCGACGAAATCTTCGCGATTTCCGAGATATTTTGATTGTTTCGACGCTTAAATGGTTGTGCATTGCATTAGCACTGTGAAATGGAGTTCAACGAGTGCTTAAACATCGAAATATCTCCAACGGAAAGGAAATGACGGCTATTTTTCGTCAAAATAGACGAAATCTTCGCGATTTGCGAGATATTTTGATTGTTTCGACGGTTTAATGGTTGTGCATTGCATTAGCACTGTGAAATGGAGTTCAACGAGTGCTTAAACGTCGAAATATCTCCAAGGGGAAGGAAATGACGGCTATTTTTCGTCCAAATCGACGAAATCTTCGCGATTTGCGAGATATTTTGATTGTTTCGACGTTTAACTGTTTGTGCATTGCATTAGCACTGTGAAATGGAGTTCAACGATTGATTAACCGTCGAAATATCTCCAACGGGAAGGAAATGACGGTTATTTTTCGTCAAAATCGACGAAATCTTCGCGATTTGCGAGATATTTTGATTGTTTCGACGGTTTAATGGTTGTGCATAGCATTAGCACTGTGAAATGGAGTTCAACGAGTGTTTAAACGTCGAAATATCTCCAACGGGAAGGAAATGACGTCTATTTTTTGTCAAAATCGACGAAATCTTCGCGATTTGCGAGATATTTTGATTGTTTCGACGCTTAAATGGTTGTGCATTCCATTAGCACTGTGAAATGGAGTTCAACGAGTGCTTAAACGTCGAAATATCTCCAACGGGAAGGAAATGACGGCCATTTTTCGTCAAAATCGACGAAATCTTCGCGATTTGCGAGATATTTTGATTGTTTCGACGGTTTAATGGTTATGCATTGCATTAGCACTGTGAAATGGAGTTCAACGAGTGCTTAAACGTCGAAATATCTGCAACGGGAAGGAAATGACGGCTATTTTTCGTCAAAATCGACGAATTCTTCGCGATTTGCGAGATATTTTGATTGTTTCGACGGTTTAATGGTTGTGCACTGCATTACCACTGTGAAATGGAGTTCAACGAGCGCTTAAACGTCGAAATATCTCCAACGGGAAGGAAATGACGGCTATTTTTCGTCAAAATTGACGAAATCTTCGCGATTTGCGAGATATTTTGATTGTTTCGACGCTTAAATGGTTGTGCATTGCATTAGCACTGTGAAATGGAGTTCAACGAGTGCTTAAACGTCGAAATATCTCCAACGGGAAGGAAATGACGGCTATTTTTCGTCAAAATCGACGAAATCTTCGCGATTTGCGAGATATTTTGATTGTTTCAACGCTTAAATGGTTGTGCATTGCATTAGCACTGTGAAATGGAGTTCAAAGATTGCTTAAACGTCGAAATATCTCCAACGGGAAGGAAATGACGGCTATTTTTCGTCAAAATAAATGAAATTTTCGCGATTTGCGAGATATTTTGATTGTTTCGACGTTTAACTGTTTGTGCATTGCATTAGCACTGTGAAATGGAGTTCAACGATTGATTAACCGTCGAAATATCTCCAACGGGAAGGAAATGACGGTTATTTTTCGTCAAAATCGACGAAATCTTCGCGATTTGCGAGATATTTTGATTGTTTCGACGCTTAAATGGTTATGCACTGCATTAGCACTGTGAGATGGAGTTCAACGAGCGCTTAAACGTCGAAATATCTCCAACGGGAAGGATGTTACGGCTATTTTTCGTCAAAATCGACGAAATCTTCGCGATTTGCGAGATATTTTGATTGTTTCGACGCTTAAATGGTTATGCATTGCATTAGCACTGTGAAATGGAGTTCAACGATTGCTTAAACGTCGAAATATCTCCAACGGGAAGGAAATGACGGCTATTTTTCGTCAAAATCGACGAAATCTTCGCGATTTGCGAGATATTTTGATTGTTTCGACGCTTAACTGGTTGTGCATTGCATTAGCACTGTGAAATGGAGTTCAACGAGCGCTTAAACGTCGAAATATCTCCAACGGGAAGGTAATGACGGCTATTTTTCGTCAAAATAAACGAAATCTTCGCGATTTGCGAGATATTTTGCTTGTTTCGACGCTTAAATGGTTGTGCACTGCATTAGCACTGTGAAATGGAGTTCAACGAGTGCTTAAACGTCGAAATATCTCCAACGGGAAGGAAATGACGGCTATTTTTCGTCAAAATCGACGAAATCTTCGCGATTTCCGAGATATTTTGATTGTTTCGACGCTTAAATGGTTGTGCATTGCATTAGCACTGTGAAATGGAGTTCAACGAGTGCTTAAACATCGAAATATCTCCAACGGAAAGGAAATGACGACTATTTTTCGTCAAAATCGACGAAATCTTCGCGATTTGCGAGATATTTTGATTGTTTCGACGGTTTAATGGTTGTGCATTGCATTAGCACTGTGAAATGGAGTTCAACGAGTGCTTAAACGTCGAAATATCTCCAAGGGGAAGGAAATGACGGCTATTTTTCGTCCAAATCGACGAAATCTTCGCGATTTGCGAGATATTTTGATTGTTTCGACGTTTAACTGTTTGTGCATTGCATTAGCACTGTGAAATGGAGTTCAACGATTGATTAACCGTCGAAATATCTCCAACGGGAAGGAAATGACGGTTATTTTTCGTCAAAATCGACGAAATCTTCGCGATTTGCGAGATATTTTGATTGTTTCGACGGTTTAATGGTTGTGCATAGCATTAGCACTGTGAAATGGAGTTCAACGAGTGCTTAAACGTCGAAATATCTCCAACGGGAAGGAAATGACGGCTATTTTTTGTCAAAATCGACGAAATCTTCGCGATTTGCGAGATATTTTGATTGTTTCGACGCTTAAATGGTTGTGCATTCCATTAGCACTGTGAGATGGAGTTCAACGTGTGCTTAAACGTCGAAATATCTCCAACGGGAAGGAAATGACGGCTATTTTTCGTCAAAATCGACGAAATCTTCGCGATTTCCGAGATATTTTGATTGTTTCGACGCTTAAATGGTTGTGCATTGCATTAGCACTGTGAAATGGAGTTCAACGAGTGCTTAAACATCGAAATATCTCCAACGGAAAGGAAATGACGGCTATTTTTCGTCAAAATCGACGAAATCTTCGCGATTTGCGAGATATTTTGATTGTTTCGACGGTTTAATGGTTGTGCATTGCATTAGCACTGTGAAATGGAGTTCAACGAGTGCTTAAACGTCGAAATATCTCCAAGGGGAAGGAAATGACGGCTATTTTTCGTCCAAATCGACGAAATCTTCGCGATTTGCGAGATATTTTGATTGTTTCGACGTTTAACTGTTTGTGCATTGCATTAGCACTGTGAAATGGAGTTCAACGATTGATTAACCGTCGAAATATCTCCAACGGGAAGGAAATGACGGTTATTTTTCCTCAAAATCGACGAAATCTTCGCGATTTGCGAGATATTTTGATTGTTTCGACGGTTTAATGGTTGTGCATAGCATTAGCACTGTGAAATGGAGTTCAACGAGTGCTTAAACGTCGAAATATCTCCAACGGGAAGGAATTGACGGCTATTTTTTGTCAAAATCGACGAAATCTTCGCGATTTGCGAGATATTTTGATTGTTTCGACGCTTAAATGGTTGTGCATTCCATTAGCACTGTGAGATGGAGTTCAACGTGTGCTTAAACGTCGAAATATCTCCAACGGGAAGGAAATGACGGTTATTTTTCGTCAAAATCGACGAAATCTTCGCGATTTGCGAGATATTTTGATTGTTTCGACGTTTAACTGTTTGTGCATTGCATTAGCACTGTGAAATGGAGTTCAACGAGTGCTTAAACGTCGAAATATCTCCAACGGGAAGGAAATGACGGTTATTTTTCGTCATAATCGACGAAATCTTCGCGATTTGCGAGATATTTTGATTGTTTCGACGCTTAAATGGTTGTGCATTGCATTAGCACTGTGAGATGGAGTTCAACGAGCGCTTTAACGTCGAAATATCTCCAACGGGAAGGATGTTACGGCTATTTTTCGTCAAAATCGACGAAATCTTCGCGATTTGCGAGATATTTTGATTGTTTCGACGCTTAAATGGTTATGCATTGCATTAGCACTGTGAAATGGAGTTCAACGATTGCTTAAACGTCGAAATATCTCCAACGGGAAGGAAATGACGGCTATTTTTCGTCAAAATCGACGAAATCTTCGCGATTTGCGAGATATTTTGATTGTTTCGACGCTTAACTGGTTGTGCATTGCATTAGCACTGTGAAATGGAGTTCAACGAGCGCTTAAACGTCGAAATATCTCCAACGGGAAGGTAATGACGCCTATTTTTCGTCAAAATAAACGAAATCTTCGCGATTTGCGAGATATTTTGCTTGTTTCGACGCTTAAATGGTTGTGCACTGCATTAGCACTGTGAAATGGAGTTCAACGAGTGCTTAAACGTCGAAATATCTCCAACGGGAAGGAAATGACGGCTATTTTTCGTCAAAATCGACGAAATCTTCGCGATTTCCGAGATATTTTGATTGTTTCGACGCTTAAATGGTTGTGCATTGCATTAGCACTGTGAAATGGAGTTCAACGAGTGCTTAAACGTCGAAATATCTCCAACGGGAAGGAAATGACGGCTATTTTTCGTCAAAATCGACGAATTCTTCGCGATTTGCGAGATATTTTGATTGTTTCGACGTTTAACTGTTTGTGCATTGCATTAGCACTGTGAAATGGAGTTCAACGATTGATTAACCGTCGAAATATCTCCAACGGGAAGGAAATGACGGTTATTTTTCGTCAAAATCGACGAAATCTTCGCGATTTGCGAGATATTTTGATTGTTTCGACGTTTAACTGTTTGTGCATTGCATTAGCACTGTGAAATGGAGTTCAACGATTGATTAACCGTCGAAATATCTCCAACGGGTAGGAAATGACGGTTATTTTTCGTCAAAATCGACGAAATCTTCGCGATTTGCGAGATATTTTGATTGTTTCGACGCTTAAATGGTTGTGCATTGCATTAGCACTGTGAGATGGAGTTCAACGAGTGCTTAAACGTCGAAATATCTCCAACGGGAAGGAAATGACGGCTATTTTTCGTCAAAATAAATGATATCTTCGCGATTTGCGAGATATTTTGATTGTTTCGACGCTTAAATGGTTGTGCATTGCATTAGCACTGTGAAATGGAGTTCAACGATTGCTTAAACGTCGAAATATCACCAACGGGAAGGAAATGACGGCTATTTTTCGTCAAAATCGACGAAATCTTCGCGATTTGCGAGATATTTTGATTGTTTCGACGCTTAAATGGTTGTGCAATGCATTAGCACTGTGAAATGGAGTTCAACGATTGATTAAACGTCGAAATATCTCCAGCGGGAAGGAAATGACGGCTATTTTTCGTCAAAATAAATGAAATTTTCGCGATTTGCGAGATATTTTGATTGTTTCGACGCTTAACTGGTTGTGCACTGCATTAGCACTGTGAAATGGAGTTCAACGAGTGCTTAAACGTCGAAATATCTCCAACGGGAAGGAAATGACGGCTATTTTTCGTCAAAATCGACGAATTCTTCGCGATTTGCGAGATATTTTGCTTGTTTCGACGATTAAATGGTTGTGCACTGCATTAGCACTGTGAAATGGAGTTCAACGAGTGCTTAAACGTCGAAATATCTCCAACGGGAAGGAAATGACGGCTATTTTTCTTCAAAATCGACGAAATCTTCGCGATTTCCGAGATATTTTGATTGTTTCGACGCTTAAATGGTTGTGCATTGCATTAGCACTGTGAAATGGAGTTCAACGAGTGCTTAAACATCGAAATATCTCCAACGGAAAGGAAATGACGGCTATTTTTCGTCAAAATCGACGAAATCTTCGCGATTTGCGAGATATTTTGATTGTTTCGACGGTTTAATGGTTGTGCATTGCATTAGCACTGTGAAATGGAGTTCAACGAGTGCTTAAACGTCGAAATATCTCCAAGGGGAAGGAAATGACGGCTATTTTTCGTCCAAATCGACGAAATCTTCGCGATTTGCGAGATATTTTGATTGTTTCGACGGTTTAATGGTTGTGCATTGCATTAGCACTGTGAAATGGAGTTCAACGAGTGCTTAAACGTCGAAATATCTCCAACGGGAAGGAAATGACGGCTATTTTTCGTCAAAATAAATGATATCTTCGCGATTTGCGAGATATTTTGATTGTTTCGACGCTTAAATGGTTGTGCATTGCATTAGCACTGTGAAATGGAGTTCAACGATTGCCTAAACGTCGAAATATCACCAACGGGAAGGAAATGACGGCTATTTTTCGTCAAAATAAATGAAATCTTCACGATTTGCGAGATATTTTGATTGTTTCGACGCTTAAATGGTTGTGCATTGCATTAGCACTGTGAGATGGAGTTCAACGATTGCTTAAACGTCGAAATATCTCCAACGGGAAGGAAATGACGGCTATTTTTCGTCAAAATCGACGAAATCTTCGCGATTTTCGAGATATTTTGATTGTTTCGACGCTTAACTGGTTGTGCATTGCATTAGCACTGTGAAATGGAGTTCAACGAGCGCTTAAACGTCGAAATATCTCCAACCGGAAGGTAATGACGGCTATTTTTCGTCAAAATAAACGAAATCTTCGCGATTTGCGAGATATTTTGCTTGTTTCGACGCTTAAATGGTTGTGCACTGCATTAGCACTGTGAAATGGAGTTCAACGAGTGCTTAAACGTCGAAATATCTCCAACGGGAAGGAAATGACGGCTATTTTTCGTCAAAATCGACGAATTCTTCGCGATTTGCGAGATATTTTGATTGTTTCGACGGTTTAGTGGTTGTGCACTGCATTACCACTGTGAAATGGAGTTCAACGTGTGCTTAAACGTCGAAATATCTCCAACGGGAAGGAAATGACGGTTATTTTTCGTCAAAATCGACGAAATCTTCGCGATTTGCGAGATATTTTGATTGTTTCGACGTTTAACTGTTTGTGCATTGCATTAGCACTGTGAAATGGAGTTCAACGAGTGCTTAAACGTCGAAATATCTCCAACGGGAAGGAAATGACGGCTATTTTTCGTCAAAATCGACGAATTCTTCGCGATTTGCGAGATATTTTGATTGTTTCGACGTTTAACTGTTTGTGCATTGCATTAGCACTGTGAAATGGTGTTCAACGATTGATTAACCGTCGAAATATCTCCAACGGGAAGGAAATGACGGTTATTTTTCGTCAAAATCGACGAAATCTTCGCGATTTGCGAGATATTTTGATTGTTTCGACGTTTAACTGTTTGTGCATTGCATTAGCACTGTGAAATGGAGTTCAACGATTGATTAACCGTCGAAATATCTCCAACGGGAAGGAAATGACGGTTATTTTTCGTCAAAATCGACGAAATCTTCGCGATTTGCGAGATATTTTGATTGTTTCGACGCTTAAATGGTTGTGCATTGCATTAGCACTGTGAGATGGAGTTCAACGAGCGCTTAAACGTCGAAATATCTCCAACGGGAAGGATGTTACGGCTATTTTTCGTCAAAATCGACGAAATCTTCGCGATTTGCGAGATATTTTGATTGTTTCGACGCTTAAATGGTTATGCATTGCATTAGCACTGTGAAATGGAGTTCAACGATTGCTTAAACGTCGAAATATCTCCAACGGGAAGGAAATGACGGCTATTTTTCGTCAAAATCGACGAAATCTTCGCGATTTGCGAGATATTTTGATTGTTTCGACGCTTAACTGGTTGTGCATTGCATTAGCACTGTGAAATGGAGTTCAACGAGCGCTTAAACGTCGAAATATCTCCAACGGGAAGGTAATGACGGCTATTTTTCGTCAAAATAAACGAAATCTTCGCGATTTGCGAGATATTTTGCTTGTTTCGACGATTAAATGGTTGTGCACTGCATTAGCACTGTGAAATGGAGTTCAACGAGTGCTTAAACGTCGAAATATCTCCAACGGGAAGGAAATGACGGCTATTTTTCTTCAAAATCGACGAAATCTTCGCGATTTCCGAGATATTTTGATTGTTTCGACGCTTAAATGGTTGTGCATTGCATTAGCACTGTGAAATGGAGTTCAACGAGTGCTTAAACATCGAAATATCTCCAACGGAAAGGAAATGACGGCTATTTTTCGTCAAAATAGACGAAATCTTCGCGATTTGCGAGATATTTTGATTGTTTCGACGGTTTAATGGTTGTGCATTGCATTAGCACTGTGAAATGGAGTTCAACGAGTGCTTAAACGTCGAAATATCTCCAAGGGGAAGGAAATGACGGCTATTTTTCGTCCAAATCGACGAAATCTTCGCGATTTGCGAGATATTTTGATTGTTTCGACGTTTAACTGTTTGTGCATTGCATTAGCACTGTGAAATGGAGTTCAACGATTGATTAACCGTCGAAATATCTCCAACGGGAAGGAAATGACGGTTATTTTTCGTCAAAATCGACGAAATCTTCGCGATTTGCGAGATATTTTGATTGTTTCGACGGTTTAATGGTTGTGCATAGCATTAGCACTGTGAAATGGAGTTCAACGAGTGTTTAAACGTCGAAATATCTCCAACGGGAAGGAAATGACGTCTATTTTTTGTCAAAATCGACGAAATCTTCGCGATTTGCGAGATATTTTGATTGTTTCGACGCTTAAATGGTTGTGCATTCCATTAGCACTGTGAAATGGAGTTCAACGAGTGCTTAAACGTCGAAATATCTCCAACGGGAAGGAAATGACGGCCATTTTTCGTCAAAATCGACGAAATCTTCGCGATTTGCGAGATATTTTGATTGTTTCGACGGTTTAATGGTTATGCATTGCATTAGCACTGTGAAATGGAGTTCAACGAGTGCTTAAACGTCGAAATATCTGCAACGGGAAGGAAATGACGGCTATTTTTCGTCAAAATCGACGAATTCTTCGCGATTTGCGAGATATTTTGATTGTTTCGACGGTTTAATGGTTGTGCACTGCATTACCACTGTGAAATGGAGTTCAACGAGCGCTTAAACGTCGAAATATCTCCAACGGGAAGGAAATGACGGCTATTTTTCGTCAAAATTGACGAAATCTTCGCGATTTGCGAGATATTTTGATTGTTTCGACGCTTAAATGGTTGTGCATTGCATTAGCACTGTGAAATGGAGTTCAACGAGTGCTTAAACGTCGAAATATCTCCAACGGGAAGGAAATGACGGCTATTTTTCGTCAAAATCGACGAAATCTTCGCGATTTGCGAGATATTTTGATTGTTTCAACGCTTAAATGGTTGTGCATTGCATTAGCACTGTGAAATGGAGTTCAAAGATTGCTTAAACGTCGAAATATCTCCAACGGGAAGGAAATGACGGCTATTTTTCGTCAAAATCGACGAAATCTTCGCGATTTGCGAGATATTTTGATTGTTTCGACGTTTAACTGTTTGTGCATTGCATTAGCACTGTGAAATGGAGTTCAACGATTGATTAACCGTCGAAATATCTCCAACGGGAAGGAAATGACGGTTATTTTTCGTCAAAATCGACGAAATCTTCGCGATTTGCGAGATATTTTGATTGTTTCGACGGCTTAATGGTTGTGCATTGCATTAGCACTGTGAAATGGAGTTCAACGAGTGCTTAAACGTCGAAATATCTCCAACGGGAAGGAAATGACGGCTATTTTTCGTCAAAATAAATGATATCTTCGCGATTTGCGAGATATTTTGATTGTTTCGACGCTTAAATGGTTGTGCATTGCATTAGCACTGTGAAATGGAGTTCAACGATTGCTTAAACGTCGAAATATCACCAACGGGAAGGAAATGACGGCTATTTTTCGTCAAAATCGACGAAATCTTCGCGATTTGCGAGATATTTTGATTGTTTCGACGCTTAAATGGTTGTGCAATGCATTAGCACTGTGAAATGGAGTTCAACGATTGATTAAACGTCGAAATATCTCCAGCGGGAAGGAAATGACGGCTATTTTTCGTCAAAATAAATGAAATTTTCGCGATTTGCGAGATATTTTGATTGTTTCGACGCTTAACTGGTTGTGCATTGCATTAGCACTGTGAAATGGAGTTCAACGAGCGCTTAAACGTCGAAATATCTCCAACCGGAAGGTAATGACGGCTATTTTTCGTCAAAATAAACGAAATCTTCGCGATTTGCGAGATATTTTGCTTGTTTCGACGCTTAAATGGTTGTGCACTGCATTAGCACTGTGAGATGGAGTTCAGCGAGCGCTTAAACGTCGAAATATCTCCAACGGGAAGGATGTTACGGCTATTTTTCGTCAAAATCGACGAAATCTTCGCGATTTGCGAGATATTTTGATTGTTTCGACGCTTAAATGGTTATGCATTGCATTAGCACTGTGAAATGGAGTTCAACGATTGCTTAAACGTCGAAATATCTCCAACGGGAAGGAAATGACGGCTATTTTTCGTCAAAATCGACGAAATCTTCGCGATTTGCGAGATATTTTGATTGTTTCGACGCTTAACTGGTTGTGCATTGCATTAGCACTGTGAAATGGAGTTCAACGAGCGCTTAAACGTCGAAATATCTCCAACGGGAAGGTAATGACGGCTATTTTTCGTCAAAATAAACGAAATCTTCGCGATTTGCGAGATATTTTGCTTGTTTCGACGCTTAAATGGTTGTGCACTGCATTAGCACTGTGAAATGGAGTTCAACGAGTGCTTAAACGTCGAAATATCTCCAACGGGAAGGAAATGACGGCTATTTTTCGTCAAAATCGACGAAATCTTCGCGATTTCCGAGATATTTTGATTGTTTCGACGCTTAAATGGTTGTGCATTGCATTAGCACTGTGAAATGGAGTTCAACGAGTGCTTAAACATCGAAATATCTCCAACGGAAAGGAAATGACGACTATTTTTCGTCAAAATCGACGAAATCTTCGCGATTTGCGAGATATTTTGATTGTTTCGACGGTTTAATGGTTGTGCATTGCATTAGCACTGTGAAATGGAGTTCAACGAGTGCTTAAACGTCGAAATATCTCCAAGGGGAAGGAAATGACGGCTATTTTTCGTCCAAATCGACGAAATCTTCGCGATTTGCGAGATATTTTGATTGTTTCGACGTTTAACTGTTTGTGCATTGCATTAGCACTGTGAAATGGAGTTCAACGATTGATTAACCGTCGAAATATCTCCAACGGGAAGGAAATGACGGTTATTTTTCGTCAAAATCGACGAAATCTTCGCGATTTGCGAGATATTTTGATT
The DNA here is from genome assembly GCF_051014615.1 of Bombus vancouverensis nearcticus. NCBI lineage: Eukaryota > Metazoa > Arthropoda > Insecta > Hymenoptera > Apidae > Bombus > Bombus vancouverensis. The sequence goes on from NW_027469009.1 coordinate 14,947, forward strand.
GTTTCGACGGTTTAATGGTTGTGCATAGCATTAGCACTGTGAAATGGAGTTCAACGAGTGCTTAAACGTCGAAATATCTCCAACGGGAAGGAAATGACGGCTATTTTTTGTCAAAATCGACGAAATCTTCGCGATTTGCGAGATATTTTGATTGTTTCGACGCTTAAATGGTTGTGCATTCCATTAGCACTGTGAGATGGAGTTCAACGTGTGCTTAAACGTCGAAATATCTCCAACGGGAAGGAAATGACGGCTATTTTTCGTCAAAATCGACGAAATCTTCGCGATTTCCGAGATATTTTGATTGTTTCGACGCTTAAATGGTTGTGCATTGCATTAGCACTGTGAAATGGAGTTCAACGAGTGCTTAAACATCGAAATATCTCCAACGGAAAGGAAATGACGGCTATTTTTCGTCAAAATCGACGAAATCTTCGCGATTTGCGAGATATTTTGATTGTTTCGACGGTTTAATGGTTGTGCATTGCATTAGCACTGTGAAATGGAGTTCAACGAGTGCTTAAACGTCGAAATATCTCCAAGGGGAAGGAAATGACGGCTATTTTTCGTCCAAATCGACGAAATCTTCGCGATTTGCGAGATATTTTGATTGTTTCGACGTTTAACTGTTTGTGCATTGCATTAGCACTGTGAAATGGAGTTCAACGATTGATTAACCGTCGAAATATCTCCAACGGGAAGGAAATGACGGTTATTTTTCGTCAAAATCGACGAAATCTTCGCGATTTGCGAGATATTTTGATTGTTTCGACGGTTTAATGGTTGTGCATAGCATTAGCACTGTGAAATGGAGTTCAACGAGTGCTTAAACGTCGAAATATCTCCAACGGGAAGGAAATGACGGCTATTTTTTGTCAAAATCGACGAAATCTTCGCGATTTGCGAGATATTTTGATTGTTTCGACGCTTAAATGGTTGTGCATTCCATTAGCACTGTGAGATGGAGTTCAACGTGTGCTTAAACGTCGAAATATCTCCAACGGGAAGGAAATGACGGCTATTTTTCGTCAAAATCGACGAAATCTTCGCGATTTCCGAGATATTTTGATTGTTTCGACGCTTAAATGGTTGTGCATTGCATTAGCACTGTGAAATGGAGTTCAACGAGTGCTTAAACATCGAAATATCTCCAACGGAAAGGAAATGACGGCTATTTTTCGTCAAAATCGACGAAATCTTCGCGATTTGCGAGATATTTTGATTGTTTCGACGGTTTAATGGTTGTGCATTGCATTAGCACTGTGAAATGGAGTTCAACGAGTGCTTAAACGTCGAAATATCTCCAAGGGGAAGGAAATGACGGCTATTTTTCGTCCAAATCGACGAAATCTTCGCGATTTGCGAGATATTTTGATTGTTTCGACGTTTAACTGTTTGTGCATTGCATTAGCACTGTGAAATGGAGTTCAACGATTGATTAACCGTCGAAATATCTCCAACGGGAAGGAAATGACGGTTATTTTTCCTCAAAATCGACGAAATCTTCGCGATTTGCGAGATATTTTGATTGTTTCGACGGTTTAATGGTTGTGCATAGCATTAGCACTGTGAAATGGAGTTCAGCGAGTGCTTAAACGTCGAAATATCTCCAACGGGAAGGAAATGACGGCTATTTTTTGTCAAAATCGACGAAATCTTCGCGATTTGCGAGATATTTTGATTGTTTCGACGCTTAAATGGTTGTGCATTCCATTAGCACTGTGAGATGGAGTTCAACGTGTGCTTAAACGTCGAAATATCTCCAACGGGAAGGAAATGACGGTTATTTTTCGTCAAAATCGACGAAATCTTCGCGATTTGCGAGATATTTGATTGTTTCGACGTTTAACTGTTTGTGCATTGCATTAGCACTGTGAAATGGAGTTCAACGAGTGCTTAAACGTCGAAATATCTCCAACGGGAAGGAAATGACGGTTATTTTTCGTCATAATCGACGAAATCTTCGCGATTTGCGAGATATTTTGATTGTTTCGACGCTTAAATGGTTGTGCATTGCATTAGCACTGTGAGATGGAGTTCAACGAGCGCTTTAACGTCGAAATATCTCCAACGGGAAGGATGTTACGGCTATTTTTCGTCAAAATCGACGAAATCTTCGCGATTTGCGAGATATTTTGATTGTTTCGACGCTTAAATGGTTATGCATTGCATTAGCACTGTGAAATGGAGTTCAACGATTGCTTAAACGTCGAAATATCTCCAACGGGAAGGAAATGACGGCTATTTTTCGTCAAAATCGACGAAATCTTCGCGATTTGCGAGATATTTTGATTGTTTCGACGCTTAACTGGTTGTGCATTGCATTAGCACTGTGAAATGGAGTTCAACGAGCGCTTAAACGTCGAAATATCTCCAACGGGAAGGTAATGACGGCTATTTTTCGTCAAAATAAACGAAATCTTCGCGATTTGCGAGATATTTTGCTTGTTTCGACGCTTAAATGGTTGTGCACTGCATTAGCACTGTGAAATGGAGTTCAACGAGTGCTTAAACGTCGAAATATCTCCAACGGGAAGGAAATGACGGCTATTTTTCGTCAAAATCGACGAAATCTTCGCGATTTCCGAGATATTTTGATTGTTTCGACGCTTAAATGGTTGTGCATTGCATTAGCACTGTGAAATGGAGTTCAACGAGTGCTTAAACGTCGAAATATCTCCAACGGGAAGGAAATGACGGCTATTTTTCGTCAAAATCGACGAATTCTTCGCGATTTGCGAGATATTTTGATTGTTTCGACGTTTAACTGTTTGTGCATTGCATTAGCACTGTGAAATGGAGTTCAACGATTGATTAACCGTCGAAATATCTCCAACGGGAAGGAAATGACGGTTATTTTTCGTCAAAATCGACGAAATCTTCGCGATTTGCGAGATATTTTGATTGTTTCGACGTTTAACTGTTTGTGCATTGCATTAGCACTGTGAAATGGAGTTCAACGATTGATTAACCGTCGAAATATCTCCAACGGGTAGAAATGACGGTTATTTTCGTCAAAATCGACGAAATCTTCGCGATTTGCGAGATATTTTGATTGTTTCGACGCTTAAATGGTTGTGCATTGCATTAGCACTGTGAGATGGAGTTCAACGAGTGCTTAAACGTCGAAATATCTCCAACGGGAAGGAAATGACGGCTATTTTTCGTCAAAATCGACGAAATCTTCGCGATTTGCGAGATATTTTGATTGTTTCGACGCTTAACTGTTTGTGCATTGCATTAGCACTGTGAAATGGAGTTCAACGATTGATTAACCGTCGAAATATCTCCAACGGGAAGGAAATGACGGTTATTTTTCGTCAAAATCGACGAAATCTTCGCGATTTGCGAGATATTTTGATTGTTTCGACGCTTAAATGGTTGTGCATTGCATTAGCACTGTGAGATGGAGTTCAACGAGCGCTTTAAACGTCGAAATATCTCCAACGGGAAGGATGTTACGGCTATTTTTCGTCAAAATCGACGAAATCTTCGCGATTTGCGAGATATTTTGATTGTTTCGACGCTTAAATGTTATGCATTGCATTAGCACTGTGAAATGGAGTTCAACGATTGCTTAAACGTCGAAATATCTCCAACGGAAGGAAATGACGGCTATTTTTCGTCAAAATCGACGAAATCTTCGCGATTTGCGAGATATTTTGATTGTTTCGACGCTTAACTGGTTGTGCATTGCATTAGCACTGTGAAATGGAGTTCAACGAGCGCTTAAACGTCGAAATATCTCCAACGGGAAGGTAATGACGGCTATTTTTCGTCAAAATAAACGAAATCTTCGCGATTTGCGAGATATTTTGCTTGTTTCGACGCTTAAATGGTTGTGCACTGCATTAGCACTGTGAAATGGAGTTCAACGAGTGCTTAAACGTCGAAATATCTCCAACGGGAAGGAAATGACGGCTATTTTTCGTCAAAATCGACGAAATCTTCGCGATTTCCGAGATATTTTGATTGTTTCGACGCTTAAATGGTTGTGCATTGCATTAGCACTGTGAAATGGAGTTCAACGAGTGCTTAAACATCGAAATATCTCCAACGGAAAGGAAATGACGGCTATTTTTCGTCAAAATCGACGAAATCTTCGCGATTTGCGAGATATTTTGATTGTTTCGACGGTTAATGGTTGTGCATTGCATTAGCACTGTGAAATGGAGTTCAACGAGTGCTTAAACGTCGAAATATCTCCAAGGGGAAGGAAATGACGGCTATTTTTCGTCCAAATCGACGAAATCTTCGCGATTTGCGAGATATTTTGATTGTTTCGACGTTTAACTGTTTGTGCATTGCATTAGCACTGTGAAATGGAGTTCAACGATTGATTAACCGTCGAAATATCTCCAACGGAAGGAAATGACGGTTATTTTTCGTCAAAATCGACGAAATCTTCGCGATTTGCGAGATATTTTGATTGTTTCGACGGTTTAGTGGTTGTGCATAGCATTAGCACTGTGAAATGGAGTTCAACGAGTGCTTAAACGTCGAAATATCTCCAACGGGAAGGAAATGACGGCTATTTTTTGTCAAAATCGACGAAATCTTCGCGATTTGCGAGATATTTTGATTGTTTCGACGCTTAAATGGTTGTGCATTCCATTAGCACTGTGAGATGGAGTTCAACGTGTGCTTAAACGTCGGAATATCTCCAACGGGAAGAAATGACGGCTATTTTTCGTCAAAATCGACGAAATCTTCGCGATTTCGAGATATTTTGATTGTTTCGACGCTTAAATGGTTGTGCATTGCATTAGCACTGTGAAATGGAGTTCAACGAGTGCTTAACATCGAAATATCTCCAACGGAAAGGAAATGACGGCTATTTTCGTCCAAAATCGACGAAATCTTCGCGATTTGCGAGATATTTGATGTTTCGACGGTTTAATGTTGTGCATTGCATTAGCACTGTGAAATGGAGTTCAACGAGTGATTAAACGTCGAAATATCTCCAAGGGGAAGGAAATGACGGCTATTTTTCGTCCAAATCGACGAAATCTTCGCGATTTGCGAGATATTTTGATTGTTTCGACGGTTTAACTGGTTGTGCATTGCATTAGCACTGTGAAATGGAGTTCAACGATAGATTACCCGTCGAAAACCGTCGAAATATCTCCAACGGGAAGGAAATGACGGTTATTTTTCCTCAAAATCGACGAAATCTTCGCGATTTGCGAGATATTTTGATTGTTTCGACGGTTTAATGGTTGTGCATAGCATTAGCACTGTGAAATGGAGTTCAACGAGTGCTTAAACGTCGAAATATCTCCAACGGGAAGGAAATGACGGCTATTTTTTGTCAAAATCGACGAAATCTTCGCGATTTGCGAGATATTTTGATTGTTTCGACGCTTAAATGGTTGTGCATTCCATTAGCACTGTGAGATGGAGTTCAACGTGTGCTTAAACGTCGAAATATCTCCAACGGGAAGGAAATGACGGTTATTTTTCGTCAAAATCGACGAAATCTTCGCGATTTGCGAGATATTTTGATTGTTTCGACGTTTAACTGTTTGTGCATTGCATTAGCACTGTGAAATGGAGTTCAACGAGTGCTTAAACGTCGAAATATCTCCAACGGGAAGGAAATGACGGTTATTTTTCGTCATAATCGACGAAATCTTCGCGATTTGCGAGATATTTTGATTGTTTCGACGCTTAAATGGTTGTGCATTGCATTAGCACTGTGAGATGGAGTTCAACGAGCGCTTTAACGTCGAAATATCTCCAACGGGAAGGATGTTACGGCTATTTTTCGTCAAAATCGACGAAATCTTCGCGATTTGCGAGATATTTTGATTGTTTCGACGCTTAAATGGTTATGCATTGCATTAGCACTGTGAAATGGAGTTCAACGATTGCTTAAACGTCGAAATATCTCCAACGGGAAGGAAATGACGGCTATTTTTCGTCAAAATCGACGAAATCTTCGCGATTTGCGAGATATTTTGATTGTTTCGACGCTTAACTGGTTGTGCATTGCATTAGCACTGTGAAATGGAGTTCAACGAGCGCTTAAACGTCGAAATATCTCCAACGGGAAGGTAATGACGGCTATTTTTCGTCAAAATAAACGAAATCTTCGCGATTTGCGAGATATTTTGCTTGTTTCGACGCTTAAATGGTTGTGCACTGCATTAGCACTGTGAAATGGAGTTCAACGAGTGCTTAAACGTCGAAATATCTCCAACGGGAAGGAAATGACGGCTATTTTTCGTCAAAATCGACGAAATCTTCGCGATTTCCGAGATATTTTGATTGTTTCGACGCTTAAATGGTTGTGCATTGCATTAGCACTGTGAAATGGAGTTCAACGAGTGCTTAAACATCGAAATATCTCCAACGGAAAGGAAATGACGGCTATTTTTCGTCAAAATCGACGAAATCTTCGCGATTTGCGAGATATTTTGATTGTTTCGACGGTTTAATGGTTGTGCATTGCATTAGCACTGTGAAATGGAGTTCAACGAGTGCTTAAACGTCGAAATATCTCCAAGGGGAAGGAAATGACGGCTATTTTTCGTCCAAATCGACGAAATCTTCGCGATTTGCGAGATATTTTGATTGTTTCGACGTTTAACTGTTTGTGCATTGCATTAGCACTGTGAAATGGAGTTCAACGATTGATTAACCGTCGAAATATCTCCAACGGGAAGGAAATGACGGTTATTTTTCGTCAAAATCGACGAAATCTTCGCGATTTGCGAGATATTTTGATTGTTTCGACGGTTTAATGGTTGTGCATAGCATTAGCACTGTGAAATGGAGTTCAACGAGTGCTTAAACGTCGAAATATCTCCAACGGGAAGGAAATGACGGCTATTTTTTGTCAAAATCGACGATATCTTCGCGATTTGCGAGATATTTTGATTGTTTCGACGCTTAAATGGTTGTGCATTCCATTAGCACTGTGAAATGGAGTTCAACGAGTGCTTAAACGTCGAAATATCTCCAACGGGAAGGAAATGACGGCCATTTTTCGTCAAAATCGACGAAATCTTCGCGATTTGCGAGATATTTTGATTGTTTCGACGGTTTAATGGTTATGCATTGCATTAGCACTGTGAAATGGAGTTCAACGAGTGCTTAAACGACGAAATATCTCCAACGGGAAGGAAATGACGGCCATTTTTCGTCAAAATCGACGAAATCTTCGCGATTTGCGAGATATTTTGATTGTTTCGACGGTTTAATGGTTATGCATTGCATTAGCACTGTGAAATGGAGTTCAACGAGTGCTTAAGCGTCGAAATATCTGCAACGGGAAGGAAATGACGGCTATTTTTCGTCAAAATCGACGAATTCTTCGCGATTTGCGAGATATTTTGATTGTTTCGACGGTTTAATGGTTGTGCACTGCATTACCACTGTGAAATGGAGTTCAACGAGCGCTTAAACGTCGAAATATCTCCAACGGGAAGGAAATGACGGCTATTTTTCGTCAAAATTGACGAAATCTTCGCGATTTGCGAGATATTTTGATTGTTTCGACGCTTAAATGGTTGTGCATTGCATTAGCACTGTGGAATGGAGTTCAACGAGTGCTTAAACGTCGAAATATCTCCAACGGGAAGGAAATGACGGCTATTTTTCGTCAAAATCGACGAATTCTTCGCGATTTGCGAGATATTTTGATTGTTTCGATGGTTTAATGGTTGTGCACTGCATTACCACTGTGAAATGGAGTTCAACGAGTGCTTAAGCGTCGAAATATCTGCAACGGGAAGGAAATGACGGCTATTTTTCGTCAAAATCGACGAATTCTTCGCGATTTGCGAGATATTTTGATTGTTTCGACGGTTTAATGGTTGTGCACTGCATTACCACTGTGAAATGGAGTTCAACGAGCGCTTAAACGTCGAAATATCTCCAACGGGAAGGAAATGACGGCTATTTTTCGTCAAAATTGACGAAATCTTCGCGATTTGCGAGATATTTTGATTGTTTCGACGCTTAAATGGTTGTGCATTGCATTAGCACTGTGAAATGGAGTTCAACGAGTGCTTAAACGTCGAAATATCTCCAACGGGAAGGAAATGACGGCTATTTTTCGTCAAAATCGACGAAATCTTCGCGATTTGCGAGATATTTTGATTGTTTCGACGCTTAAATGGTTGTGCATTGCATTAGCACTGCGAAATGGAGTTCAAAGATTGCTTAAACGTCGAAATATCTCCAACGGGAAGGAAATGACGGCCATTTTTCGTCAAAATCGACGAAATCTTCGCGATTTGCGAGATATTTTGATTGTTTCGACGGTTTAATGGTTGTGCATTGCATTAGCACTGTGAAATGGAGTTCAACGAGTGCTTAAACGTCGAAATATCTGCAACGGGATGGAAATGACGGCTATTTTTCGTCAAAATAAGTGTTATCTTCGCGATTTGCGAGATATTTTGATTGTTTCGACGCGTAAATGGTTGTGCATTGCATTAGCACTGTGAAATGGAGTTCAACGAGTGCTTAAACGTCGAAATATCTGCAACGGGATGGAAATGACGGCTATTTTTCGTCAAAATAAGTGTTATCTTCGCGATTTGCGAGATATTTTGATTGTTTCGACGCTTAAATGGTTGTGCATTGCATTAGCACTGTGAAATGGAGTTCAACGAGCGCCTAAACGTCGAAATATCACCAACGGGAAGGAAATGACGGCCATTTTTCGTCAAAATCGACGAAATCTTCGCGATTTGCGAGATATTTTGATTGTTTCGACGCTTAAATGGTTGTGCATTGCATTAGCACTGTGAGATGGAGTTCAACGAGCGCTTAAACGTCGAAATATCTCCAACGGGAAGGATGTTACGGCTATTTTTCGTCAAAATCGACGATATCTTCGCGATTTGCGAGATATTTTGATTGTTTCGACGCTTAAATGGTTGTGCACTGCATTAGCACTGTGAAATGGAGTTCAACGAGCGCCTAAACGTCGAAATATCACCAACGGGAAGGAAATGACGGCCATTTTTCGTCAAAATCGACGAAATCTTCGCGATTTGCGAGATATTTTGATTGTTTCGACGCTTAAATGGTTGTGCATTGCATTAGCACTGTGAGATGGAGTTCAACGAGCGCTTAAACGTCGAAATATCTCCAACGGGAAGGATGTTACGGCTATTTTTCGTCAAAATCGACGATATCTTCGCGATTTGCGAGATATTTTGATTGTTTCGACGCTTAAATGGTTATGCATTGCATTAGCACTGTGAAATGGAGTTCAACGATTGCTTAAACGTCGAAATATCTCCAACGGGAAGGAAATGACGGCTATTTTTCGTCAAAATCGACGAAATCTTCGCGATTTGCGAGATATTTTGATTGTTTCGACGCTTAACTGGTTGTGCATTGCATTAGCACTGTGAAATGGAGTTCAACGAGCGCTTAAACGTCGAAATATCTCCAACGGGAAGGTAATGACGGTTATTTTTCGTCAAAATAAACGAAATCTTCGCGATTTGCGAGATATTTTGCTTGTTTCGACGCTTAAATGGTTGTGCACTGCATTAGCACTGTGAAATGGAGTTCAACGAGTGCTTAAACGTCGAAATATCTCCAACGGGAAGGAAATGACGGCTATTTTTCGTCAAAATCGACGAAATCTTCGCGATTTCCGAGATATTTTGATTGTTTCGACGCTTAAATGGTTGTGCATTGCATTAGCACTGTGAAATGGAGTTCAACGAGTGCTTAAACATCGAAATATCTCCAACGGAAAGGAAATGACGGCTATTTTTCGTCAAAATCGACGAAATCTTCGCGATTTGCGAGATATTTTGATTGTTTCGACGGTTTAATGGTTGTGCATTGCATTAGCACTGTGAAATGGAGTTCAACGAGTGCTTAAACGTCGAAATATCTCCAAGGGGAAGGAAATGACGGCTATTTTTCGTCCAAATCGACGAAATCTTCGCGATTTGCGAGATATTTTGATTGTTTCGACGTTTAACTGTTTGTGCATTGCATTAGCACTGTGAAATGGAGTTCAACGATTGATTAACCGTCGAAATATCTCCAACGGGAAGGAAATGACGGTTATTTTTCGTCAAAATCGACGAAATCTTCGCGATTTGCGAGATATTTTGATTGTTTCGACGTTTAACTGTTTGTGCATTGCATTAGCACTGTGAAATGGAGTTCAACGAGCGCTTAAACGTCGAAATATCTCCAACGGGAAGGTAATGACGGCTATTTTTCGTCAAAATAAACGAAATCTTCGCGATTTGCGAGATATTTTGCTTGTTTCGACGCTTAAATGGTTGTGCACTGCATTAGCACTGTGAAATGGAGTTCAACGAGTGCTTAAACGTCGAAATATCTCCAACGGGAAGGAAATGACGGCTATTTTTCGTCAAAATCGACGAAATCTTCGCGATTTCCGAGATATTTTGATTGTTTCGACGCTTAAATGGTTGTGCATTGCATTAGCACTGTGAAATGGAGTTCAACGAGTGCTTAAACGTCGAAATATCTCCAACGGGAAGGAAATGACGGCTATTTTTGTCAAAATCGACGAAATCTTCGCGATTTGCGAGATATTTTGATTGTTTCGACGCTTAAATGGTTGTGCATTCCATTAGCACTGTGAAATGGAGTTCAACGAGTGCTTAAACGTCGAAATATCTCCAACGGGAAGGAAATGACGGCCATTTTTCGTCAAAATCGACGAAATCTTCGCGATTTGCGAGATATTTTGATTGTTTCGACGGTTTAATGGTTATGCATTGCATTAGCACTGTGAAATGGAGTTCAACGAGTGCTTAAACGACGAAATATCTCCAACGGGAAGGAAATGACGGCTATTTTTCGTCAAAATCGACGAAATCTTCGCGATTTGCGAGATATTTTGATTGTTTCGACGGTTTAGTGGTTATGCATTGCATTAGCACTGTGAAATGGAGTTCAACGAGTGCTTAAGCGTCGAAATATCTGCAACGGGAAGGAAATGACGGCTATTTTTCGTCAAAATCGACGAATTCTTCGCGATTTGCGAGATATTTTGATTGTTTCGACGGTTTAATGGTTGTGCACTGCATTACCACTGTGAAATGGAGTTCAACGAGCGCTTAAACGTCGAAATATCTCCAACGGGAAGGAAATGACGGCTATTTTTCGTCAAAATTGACGAAATCTTCGCGATTTGCGAGATATTTTGATTGTTTCGACGGTTTAATGGTTGTGCATTGCATTAGCACTGTGAAATGGAGTTCAACGAGCGCCTAAACGTCGAAATATCACCAACGGGAAGGAAATGACGGCCATTTTTCGTCAAAATCGACGAAATCTTCGCGATTTGCGAGATATTTTGATTGTTTCGACGCTTAACTGGTTGTGCATTGCATTAGCACTGTGAAATGGAGTTCAACGAGTGCTTAAACGTCGAAATATCTCCAACGGGAAGGAAATGACGGCTATTTTTCGTCAAAATCGACGAATTCTTCGCGATTTGCGAGATATTTTGATTGTTTCGACGTTTAACTGTTTGTGCATTGCATTAGCACTGTGAAATGGAGTTCAACGATTGATTAACCGTCGAAATATCTCCAACGGAACTAAATGACGGTTATTTTTCGTCAAAATCGACGAAATCTTCGCGATTTGCGAGATATTTTGATTGTTTCGACGTTTAACTGTTTGTGCATTGCATTAGCACTGTGAAATGGAGTTCAACGATTGATTAACGTCGAAATATCTCCAACGGGAAGGAAATGACGGTTATTTTTCGTCAAAATCGACGAAATCTTCGCGATTTGCGAGATATTTTGCTTGTTTCGACGCTTAAATGGTTGTGCACTGCATTAGCACTGTGAAATGGAGTTCAACGAGCGCCTAAACGTCGAAATATCACCAACGGGAAGGAAATGACGGCCATTTTTCGTCAAAATCGACGAAATCTTCGCGATTTGCGAGATATTTTGATTGTTTCGACGC
>NW_027469010.1:0-26566 GCF_051014615.1 Bombus vancouverensis nearcticus
AATGCCAATGCACAACCATTTAAGCGTCGAAACAACCAGAATATCTCGCAAATCGCGAAGATTTCGTCGATTTTGACGAAAATAGCCGTCATTTCCTTCCCGTTGGAGATATTTCGTCGTTTAAGCACTCGTTGAACTACATTTCACAGTGCTAATGCAATGCACAACCATTTAAGCGTCGAAACAACCAGAATATCTCGCAAATCGCGAAGATTTCGTTTATTTTGACGAAAAATAGCCGTCATTTCCTTCCCGTTGGAGATATTTTGACGTTTAAGCGCTCGTTGAACACCATTTCACAGTGCTAATGCAATGCACAACCATTTAAGCGTCGAAACAACCAGAATATCTCGCAAATCGCGAAGATTTAGTCGATTTTGACGAAAAATAGCCGTCATTTCCTTCCCGTTGGAGATATTTCGACGTTTAAGCGCTCGTTGACCTCGATTTCACAGCGCTAATGCAATGCACAACCATTTAAGCGTCGAAACAACCAGAATATCTCGCAAATCGCGAAGATTACGTCGATTTTGACGAAAAGTAGCCGTCATTTCCTTCCCGTTGGAGATATTTAGTCGTTTAAGCACTCGTTGAACTCCATTTCACAGTGCTAATGCAATGTACAACCATTTAAGCGTCGAAACAATCAAAATATCTCGCAAATCGCCAAGAATTGATCGATTTTGACGAAAAATAGCCGTCATTTCCTTCCCGTTGGAGATATTTCGTCGTTTAAGCACTCGTTGAACTCCATTTCACAGTGCTAATGCAATGCACAACCATTTAAGCGCCGAAACAATCAAAATATCTCGCAAATCGCGAAGATTTCGTCGATTTTGACGAAAATAGCCGTCATTTCCTTCCCGTTGGAGATATTTCGACGTTGAAGCACTCGTTGAACTCCATTTCACGGTGCTAATGCAATGGACAACCATTTAAGCGTCGAAACAAGAAAATTATCTCGCAAATCGCCAAGATTTCGTCGATTTTGACGAAAAATAGCCGTCATTTCCTTCCCGTTGGAGATATTTCGTCGTTTAAGCACGCGTTGAACTCCATTTCACAGTGCTAATGCAATGCACAACCATTTAAGCGTCGAAACAACCAGAATATCTCGCAAATCGCGAAGATTTCGTCGATTTTGACGAAAAATGGCCGTCATTTCCTTCTCGTTGGAGATATTTCGACGTTGAAGCACTCGTTGAACTCCATTTCACAGTGCTAATGCAATGCACAACCATTTAAGCGTCGAAACAAGAAAATTATCTCGCAAATCGCCAAGATTTCGTCGATTTTGACGAAAAATAGCCGTCATTTCCTTCCCGTTGGAGATATTTCGACGTTTAAGCACTCGTTGAACTCCATTTCACAGTGCTAATGCAATGCACAACCATATAAGCGTCGAAACAACCAGAATATCTCGCAAATCGCGAGGATTTCGTCGATTTTGACGAAAAATAGCCGTCATTTCCTTCCCGTTGGAGATATTTCGACGTTTAAGCACTCTTTGAACTCCATTTCACAGCGCTAATGCAATGCACAACCATTTAAGCGTCGAAACAAGAAAAATATCTCGCAAATCGCGAAGATTTCGTCGATTTTGACGAAAAATAGCCGTCATTTCATTCCCGTTGGTGATATTTCGACGTTTAAGCACCCGTTGAACTCCATTTCACAGTGCTAATGTAATGCACAACCATTTAAGCGTCGAAGTAATCAAAATATCACGCAAATCGCGAAGATTTCGTCGATTTTGACGAAAAATAGCCGTCATTTCCTTCCGTTGGAGATATTTCGACGTTTAAGCGCTCGTTGAACTCCATTTCACAGTGCTAATGCAATGCACAACCATTTAAGCGTCGAAACAACCAGAATATCTCGCAAATCGCGAAGATTTAGTCGATTTTGACGAAAAATAGCCGTCATTTCCTTCCCGTTGGAGACATTTCGACGTTTAAGCACTCGTTGAACTCCATTTCACAGTGCTAATGCAATGCACAACCATTTAAGAGTCGAAAGAATCAAAATATCTCGCAAATCGCCAAGATTTCATCGATTTTGACGAAAAATAGCCGTCATTTCCTTCCCGTTGGAGATATTTCGACGTTTAAGCACTCGTTGTACTCCACTTCACAGTGCTAATGCAATGCACAACCATTTAAGCGCCGAAACAATCAAAATATCTCGCAAATCGCGAAGACTTAGTCGATTTTGACGAAAAATAGCCGTCATTTCCTTCCCGTTGGAGATATTTCGACGTTTAAGCACTCGTTGTACTCCACTTCACAGTGCTAATGCAATGCACAACCATTTAAGCGCCGAAACAATCAAAATATCTCGCAAATCGCGAAGATTTCGTCGATTTTGACGAAAATAGCCGTCATTTCCTTCCCGTTGGAGATATTTCGACGTTGAAGCACTCGTTGAACTCCATTTCACGGTGCTAATGCAATGGACAACCATTTAAGCGTCGAAACAAGAAAATTATCTCGCAAATCGCCAAGATTTCGTCGATTTTGACGAAAAATAGCCGTCATTTCCTTCCCGTTGGAGATATTTCGTCGTTTAAGCACGCGTTGAACTCCATTTCACAGTGCTAATGCAATGCACAACCATTTAAGCGTCGAAACAACCAGAATATCTCGCAAATCGCGAAGATTTCGCCGATTTTGACGAAAACTAGCCGTCATTTCCTTCCCGTTGGAGACATTTCGTCGTTTAAGCACGCGTTGAACTCCATTTCACAGTGCTAATGCAATGCACAACCATTTAAGCGTCGAAACAACCAGAATATCTCGCAAATCGCGAAGATTTCGCCGATTTTGACGAAAACTAGCCGTCATTTCCTTCCCGTTGGAGACATTTCGTCGTTTAAGCACTCGCTGAACTCTATTTCACAGCGCTAATGCAATGCACAACCATTTAAGCGTCGAAACAACCAGAATATCTCGCAAATCGCGAAGATTTCGTCGATTTTGACGAAAAATAGCCGTCATTTCCTTCCCGTTGGAGATATTTCGTCGTTTAAGCACTCGTTGAACTCCATTTCACAGTGCTAATGCAATGCACAACCATTTAAGCGTCGAAACAACCAGAATATCTCGCAAATCGCGAGGATTTCGTCGATTTTGACGAAAAATAGCCGTCATTTCCTTCCCGTTGGAGATATTTCGACGTTTAAGCACACTTTGAACTCCATTTCACAGCGCTAATGCAATGCACAACCATTTAAGCGTCGAAACAAGAAAAATATCTCGCAAATCGCGAAGATTTCGTCGATTTTGACGAAAAATAGCCGTCATTTCATTCCCGTTGGTGATATTTCGACGTTTAAGCACCCGTTGAACTCCATTTCACAGTGCTAATGTAATGCACAACCATTTAAGCGTCGAAGTAATCAAAATATCACGCAAATCGCGAAGATTTCGTCGATTTTGACGAAAAATAGCCGTCATTTCCCTCCCGTTGGAGATATTTCGACGTTTAAGCGCTCGTTGAACTCCATTTCACAGTGCTAATGCAATGCACAACCATTTAAGCGTCGAAACAACCAGAATATCTCGCAAATCGCGAAGATTTAGTCGATTTTGACGAAAAATAGCCGTCATTTCCTTCCCGTTGGAGACATTTCGACGTTTAAGCACTCGTTGAACTCCATTTCACAGTGCTAATACAATGCACAACCATTTAAGAGTCGAAAGAATCAAAATATCTCGCAAATCGCTAAGATTTCATCGATTTTGACGAAAAATAGCCGTCATTTCCTTCCCGTTGGAGATATTTCGACGTTTAAGCACTCGTTGAACTCCATTTCACAGTGCTAATGTAATGCACAATCATTTAAGCGTCGAAGTAATCAAAATATCACGCAAATCGCGAAGATTTCGTCGATTTTGTCGAAAAATAGCCGTCATTTCCTTCCCGTTGGAGATATTTCGACGTTTAAGCACTCGTTGTACTCCACTTCACAGTGCTAATGCAATGCACAACCATTTAAGCGTCGAAACAACCAGAATATCTCGCAAATCGCGAAGATTTCGTCGATTTTGACGAAAAATAGCCGTCATTTCCTTCCCGTTGGAGATATTTCGTCGTTTAAGCACTCGTTGAACTACATTTCACAGTGCTAATGCAATGCACAACCATTTAAGCGTCGAAACAACCAGAATATCTCGCAAATCGCGAAGATTTCGTTTATTTTGACGAAAAATAGCCGTCATTTCCTTCCCGTTGGAGATATTTTGACGTTTAAGCGCTCGTTGAACACCATTTCACAGTGCTAATGCAATGCACAACCATTTAAGCGTCGAAACAACCAGAATATCTCGCAAATCGCGAAGATTTAGTCGATTTTGACGAAAAATAGCCGTCATTTCCTTCCCGTTGGAGATATTTCGACGTTTAAGCGCTCGTTGACCTCGATTTCACAGCGCTAATGCAATGCACAACCATTTAAGCGTCGAAACAACCAGAATATCTCGCAAATCGCGAAGATTACGTCGATTTTGACGAAAAGTAGCCGTCATTTCCTTCCCGTTGGAGATATTTAGTCGTTTAAGCACTCGTTGAACTCCATTTCACAGTGCTAATGCAATGTACAACCATTTAAGCGTCGAAACAATCAAAATATCTCGCAAATCGCCAAGAATTGATCGATTTTGACGAAAAATAGCCGTCATTTCCTTCCCGTTGGAGATATTTCGTCGTTTAAGCACTCGTTGAACTCCATTTCACAGTGCTAATGCAATGCACAACCATTTAAGCGCCGAAACAATCAAAATATCTCGCAAATCGCGAAGATTTCGTCGATTTTGACGAAAAATAGCCGTCATTTCCTTCCCGTTGGAGATATTTCGACGTTGAAGCACTCGTTGAACTCCATTTCACGGTGCTAATGCAATGGACAACCATTTAAGCGTCGAAACAAGAAAATTATCTCGCAAATCGCCAAGATTTCGTCGATTTTGACGAAAAATAGCCGTCATTTCCTTCCCGTTGGAGATATTTCGTCGTTTAAGCACGCGTTGAACTCCATTTCACAGTGCTAATGCAATGCACAACCATTTAAGCGTCGAAACAACCAGAATATCTCGCAAATCGCGAAGATTTCGTCGATTTTGACGAAAAATGGCCGTCATTTCCTTCTCGTTGGAGATATTTCGACGTTGAAGCACTCGTTGAACTCCATTTCACAGTGCTAATGCAATGCACAACCATTTAAGCGTCGAAACAAGAAAATTATCTCGCAAATCGCCAAGATTTCGTCGATTTTGACGAAAAATAGCCGTCATTTCCTTCCCGTTGGAGATATTTCGACGTTTAAGCACTCGTTGAACTCCATTTCACAGTGCTAATGTAATGCACAATCATTTAAGCGTCGAAGTAATCAAAATATCACGCAAATCGCGAAGATTTCGTCGATTTTGTCGAAAAATAGCCGTCATTTCCTTCCCGTTGGAGATATTTCGACGTTTAAGCACTCGTTGTACTCCACTTCACAGTGCTAATGCAATGCACAACCATTTAAGAGTCGAAAGAATCAAAATATCTCGCAAATCGCCAAGATTTCATCGATTTTGACGAAAAATAGCCGTCATTTCCTTCCCGTTGGAGATATTTCGACGTTTAAGCACTCGTTGAACTCCATTTCACAGTGCTAATGTAATGCACAATCATTTAAGCGTCGAAGTAATCAAAATATCACGCAAATCGCGAAGATTTCGTCGATTTTGTCGAAAAATAGCCGTCATTTCCTTCCCGTTGGAGATATTTCGACGTTTAAGCACTCGTTGTACTCCACTTCACAGTGCTAATGCAATGCACAACCATTTAAGCGTCGAAACAACCAGAATATCTCGCAAATCGCGAAGATTTCGTCGATTTTGACGAAAAATAGCCGTCATTTCCTTCCCGTTGGAGATATTTCGTCGTTTAAGCACTCGTTGAACTACATTTCACAGTGCTAATGCAATGCACAACCATTTAAGCGTCGAAACAACCAGAATATCTCGCAAATCGCGAAGATTTCGTTTATTTTGACGAAAAATAGCCGTCATTTCCTTCCCGTTGGAGATATTTTGACGTTTAAGAGCTCGTTGAACACCATTTCACAGTGCTAATGCAATGCACAACCATTTAAGCGTCGAAACAACCAGAATATCTCGCAAATCGCGAAGATTTAGTCGATTTTGACGAAAAATAGCCGTCATTTCCTTCCCGTTGGAGATATTTCGACGTTTAAGCGCTCGTTGACCTCGATTTCACAGCGCTAATGCAATGCACAACCATTTAAGCGTCGAAACAACCAGAATATCTCGCAAATCGCGAAGATTACGTCGATTTTGACGAAAAGTAGCCGTCATTTCCTTCCCGTTGGAGATATTTAGTCGTTTAAGCACTCGTTGAACTCCATTTCACAGTGCTAATGCAATGTACAACCATTTAAGCGTCGAAACAATCAAAATATCTCGCAAATCGCGACGATTTCGTCGATTTTGACGAAAAATAGC
This sequence comes from Bombus vancouverensis nearcticus, assembly GCF_051014615.1. NCBI lineage: Eukaryota > Metazoa > Arthropoda > Insecta > Hymenoptera > Apidae > Bombus > Bombus vancouverensis. Next base: position 6,510 of record NW_027469010.1, read on the forward strand.
CGTCATTTCCTTCCCGTTGGAGATATTTCGACGTTTAAGCACTCGTTGAACTCCATTTCACAGTGCTAATGTAATGCACAACCATTTAAGAGTCGAAACAATCAAAATATCTCGCAAATCGCCAAGAATTGATCGATTTTGACGAAAAATAGCCGTCATTTCCTTCCCGTTGGAGATATTTCGTCGTTTAAGCACTCGTTGAACTCCATTTCACAGTGCTAATGCAATGCACAACCATTTAAGCGTCGAAACAACCAGAATATCTCGCAAATCGCGAAGACTTAGTCCATTTTGACGAAAAATGGCCGTCATTTCCTTCTCGTTGGAGATATTTCGACGTTTAAGCACTCGTTGTACTCCACTTCACAGTGCTAATGCAATGCACAACCATTTAAGAGTCGAAAGAATCAAAATATCTCGCAAATCGCCAAGATTTCATCGATTTTGACGAAAAATAGCCGTCATTTCCTTCCCGTTGGAGATATTTCGACGTTTAAGCACTCGTTGAACTCCATTTCACAGTGCTAATGTAATGCACAATCATTTAAGCGTCGAAGTAATCAAAATATCACGCAAATCGCGAAGATTTCGACGATTTTGTCGAAAAATAGCCGTCATTTCCTTCCCGTTGGAGATATTTCGTCGTTTAAGCACTCGTTGAACTACATTTCACAGTGCTAATGCAATGCACAACCATTTAAGCGTCGAAACAACCAGAATATCTCGCAAATCGCGAAGATTTCGTTTATTTTGACGAAAAATAGCCGTCATTTCCTTCCCGTTGGAGATATTTCGTCGTTTAAGCACTCGTTGAACTACATTTCACAGTGCTAATGCAATGCACAACCATTTAAGCGTCGAAACAACCAGAATATCTCGCAAATCGCGAAGATTTCGTTTATTTTGACGAAAAATAGCCGTCATTTCCTTCCCGTTGGAGATATTTTGACGTTTAAGCGCTCGTTGAACACCATTTCACAGTGCTAATGCAATGCACAACCATTTAAGCGTCGAAACAACCAGAATATCTCGCAAATCGCGAAGATTTAGTCGATTTTGACGAAAAATAGCCGTCATTTCCTTCCCGTTGGAGATATTTCGACGTTTAAGCGCTCGTTGACCTCGATTTCACAGCGCTAATGCAATGCACAACCATTTAAGCGTCGAAACAACCAGAATATCTCGCAAATCGCGAAGATTACGTCGATTTTGACGAAAAGTAGCCGTCATTTCCTTCCCGTTGGAGATATTTAGTCGTTTAAGCACTCGTTGAACTCCATTTCACAGTGCTAATGCAATGTACAACCATTTAAGCGTCGAAACAATCAAAATATCTCGCAAATCGCCAAGAATTGATCGATTTTAACGAAAAATAGCAGTCATTTCCTTCCCGTTGGAGATATTTCGTCGTTTAAGCACTCGTTGAACTCCATTTCACAGTGCTAATGCAATGCACAACCATTTAAGCGCCGAAACAATCAAAATATCTCGCAAATCGCGAAGATTTCGTCGATTTTGACGAAAAATAGCCGTCATTTCCTTCCCGTTGGAGATATTTCGACGTTGAAGCACTCGTTGAACTCCATTTCACGGTGCTAATGCAATGGACAACCATTTAAGCGTCGAAACAAGAAAATTATCTCGCAAATCGCCAAGATTTCGTCGATTTTGACGAAAAATAGCCGTCATTTCCTTCCCGTTGGAGATATTTCGTCGTTTAAGCACGCGTTGAACTCCATTTCACAGTGCTAATGCAATGCACAACCATTTAAGCGTCGAAACAACCAGAATATCTCGCAAATCGCGAAGATTTCGCCGATTTTGACGAAAACTAGCCGTCATTTCCTTCCCGTTGGAGACATTTCGTCGTTTAAGCACTCGCTGAACTCTATTTCACAGCGCTAATGCAATGCACAACCATTTAAGCGTCGAAACAACCAGAATATCTCGCAAATCGCGAAGATTTCGTTTATTTTGACGAAAAATAGCCGTCATTTCCTTCCCGTTGGAGATATTTCGTCGTTTAAGCACTCGTTGAACTCCATTTCACAGTGCTAATGCAATGCACAACCATTTAAGCGTCGAAACAACCAGAATATCTCGCAAATCGCGAAGACTTAGTCGATTTTGACGAAAAATGGCCGTCATTTCCTTCTCGTTGGAGATATTTCGACGTTTAAGCACTCGTTGTACTCCACTTCACAGTGCTAATGCAATGCACAACCATTTAAGCGCCGAAACAATCAAAATATCTCGCAAATCGCGAAGATTTCGTCGATTTTGACGAAAAATGGCCGTCATTTCCTTCTCGTTGGAGATATTTCGACGTTGAAGCACTCGTTGAACTCCATTTCACAGTGCTAATGCAATGCACAACCATTTAAGCGTCGAAACAAGAAAATTATCTCGCAAATCGCCAAGATTTCGTCGATTTTGACGAAAAATAGCCGTCATTTCCTTCCCGTTGGAGATATTTCGACGTTTAAGCACTCGTTGAACTCCATTTCACAGTGCTAATGTAATGCACAATCATTTAAGCGTCGAAGTAATCAAAATATCACGCAAATCGCGAAGATTTCGTCGATTTTGTCGAAAAATAGCCGTCATTTCCTTCCCGTTGGAGATATTTCGACGTTTAAGCACTCGTTGTACTCCACTTCACAGTGCTAATGCAATGCACAACCATTTAAGCGCCGAAACAATCAAAATATCTCGCAAATCGCGAAGATTTCGTCGATTTTGACGAAAAATAGCCGTCATTTCCTTCCCGTTGGAGATATTTCGACGTTGAAGCACTCGTTGAACTCCATTTCACGGTGCTAATGCAATGGACAACCATTTAAGCGTCGAAACAAGAAAATTATCTCGCAAATCGCCAAGATTTCGTCGATTTTGACGAAAAATAGCCGTCATTTCCTTCCCGTTGGAGATATTTCGTCGTTTAAGCACGCGTTGAACTCCATTTCACAGTGCTAATGCAATGCACAACCATTTAAGCGTCGAAACAACCAGAATATCTCGCAAATCGCGAAGATTTCGCCGATTTTGACGAAAACTAGCCGTCATTTCCTTCCCGTTGGAGACATTTCGTCGTTTAAGCACTCGCTGAACTCTATTTCACAGCGCTAATGCAATGCACAACCATTTAAGCGTCGAAACAACCAGAATATCTCGCAAATCGCGAAGATTTCGTTTATTTTGACGAAAAATAGCCGTCATTTCCTTCCCGTTGGAGATATTTCGTCGTTTAAGCACTCGTTGAACTCCATTTCACAGTGCTAATGCAATGCACAACCATTTAAGCGTCGAAACAACCAGAATATCTCGCAAATCGCGAAGACTTAGTCGATTTTGACGAAAAATGGCCGTCATTTCCTTCTCGTTGGAGATATTTCGACGTTTAAGCACTCGTTGTACTCCACTTCACAGTGCTAATGCAATGCACAACCATTTAAGCGCCGAAACAATCAAAATATCTCGCAAATCGCGAAGATTTCGTCGATTTTGACGAAAAATGGCCGTCATTTCCTTCTCGTTGGAGATATTTCGACGTTGAAGCACTCGTTGAACTCCATTTCACAGTGCTAATGCAATGCACAACCATTTAAGCGTCGAAACAAGAAAATTATCTCGCAAATCGCCAAGATTTCGTCGATTTTGACGAAAAATAGCCGTCATTTCCTTCCCGTTGGAGATATTTCGACGTTTAAGCACTCGTTGAACTCCATTTCACAGTGCTAATGTAATGCACAATCATTTAAGCGTCGAAGTAATCAAAATATCACGCAAATCGCGAAGATTTCGTCGATTTTGTCGAAAAATAGCCGTCATTTCCTTCCCGTTGGAGATATTTCGACGTTTAAGCACTCGTTGTACTCCACTTCACAGTGCTAATGCAATGCACAACCATTTAAGAGTCGAAAGAATCAAAATATCTCGCAAATCGCCAAGATTTCATCGATTTTGACGAAAAATAGCCGTCATTTCCTTCCCGTTGGAGATATTTCGACGTTTAAGCACTCGTTGAACTCCATTTCACAGTGCTAATGTAATGCACAATCATTTAAGCGTCGAAGTAATCAAAATATCACGCAAATCGCGAAGATTTCGTCGATTTTGTCGAAAAATAGCCGTCATTTCCTTCCCGTTGGAGATATTTCGACGTTTAAGCACTCGTTGTACTCCACTTCACAGTGCTAATGCAATGCACAACCATTTAAGCGTCGAAACTACCAGAATATCTCGCAAATCGCGAAGATTTCGTCGATTTTGACGAAAAATAGCCGTCATTTCCTTCCCGTTGGAGATATTTCGTCGTTTAAGCACTCGTTGAACTACATTTCACAGTGCTAATGCAATGCACAACCATTTAAGCGTCGAAACAACCAGAATATCTCGCAAATCGCGAAGATTTCGTTTATTTTGACGAAAAATAGCCGTCATTTCCTTCCCGTTGGAGATATTTTGACGTTTAAGCGCTCGTTGAACACCATTTCACAGTGCTAATGCAATGCACAACCATTTAAGCGTCGAAACAACCAGAATATCTCGCAAATCGCGAAGATTACGTCGATTTTGACGAAAAGTAGCCGTCATTTCCTTCCCGTTGGAGATATTTAGTCGTCTAAGCACTCGTTGAACTCCATTTCACAGTGCTAATGCAATGTACAACCATTTAAGCGTCGAAACAATCAAAATATCTCGCAAATCGCGACGATTTCGTCGATTTTGACGAAAAACAGCCGTCATTTCCTTCCCGTTGGAGATATTTTGACGTTTAAGCACTCTTTGAACTCCATTTCACAGTGCTAATGCAATGCACAACCATTTAAGCGTCGAAACAAGAAAAATATCTCGCAAATCGCGAAGATTTCGTCGATTTTGACGAAAAATAGCCGTCATTTCCTTCCCGTTGGAGATATTTCGACGTTTAAGCACTCGTTGAACTCCATTTCACAGTGCTAATGTAATGCACAACCATTTAAGAGTCGAAACAATCAAAATATCTCGCAAATCGCCAAGAATTGATCGATTTTGACGAAAAATAGCCGTCATTTCCTTCCCGTTGGAGATATTTTGACGTTTAAGCGCTCGTTGAACACCATTTCACAGTGCTAATGCAATGCACAACCATTTAAGCGTCGAAACAACCACAATATCTCGCAAATCGCGAAGATTTCGTCGATTTTCACGAAAAATAGCCGTCATTTCCTTCCCGTTGGAGATATTTCGACGTTTAAGCACTCGTTGAACTCCTTTTCACAGTGCTAATGCAATGCACAACCATTTAAGCGTCGAAACAAGAAAATTATCTCGCAAATCGCCAAGATTTCGTCGATTTTGACGAAAAATAGCCGTCATTTCCTTCCCGTTGGAGATATTTCGTCGTTTAAGCACTCGCTGAACTCCATTTCACAGTGCTAATGCAATGCACAACCATTTAAGCGTCGAAACAACCAGAATATCTCGCAAATCGCGAAGATTTCGTCGAGTTGGCGAAAAATAGCCGTCATTTCCTTCCCGTTGGAGATATATCGTCGTTTCAGCACTCGCTGAACTCCATTTCACAGCGCTAATGCAATGCACAACCATTTAAGCGTCGAAACAACCAGAATATCTCGCAAATCGCGAAGATTTCGTCGAGTTGGCGAAAAATAGCCGTCATTTCCTTCCCGTTGGAGATATTTCGACGTTTAAGCACTCGTTGAACTCCATTTCACAGTGCTAATGTAATGCACAACCATTTAAGAGTCGAAACAATCAAAATATCTCGCAAATCGCCAAGAATTGATCGATTTTGACGAAAAATAGCCGTCATTTCCTTCCCGTTGGAGATATTTCGTCGTTTAAGCACTCGTTGAACTCCATTTCACAGTGCTAATGCAATGCACAACCATTTAAGCGTCGAAACAACCAGAATATCTCGCAAATCGCGAAGACTTAGTCCATTTTGACGAAAAATGGCCGTCATTTCCTTCTCGTTGGAGATATTTCGACGTTTAAGCACTCGTTGTACTCCACTTCACAGTGCTAATGCAATGCACAACCATTTAAGAGTCGAAAGAATCAAAATATCTCGCAAATCGCCAAGATTTCATCGATTTTGACGAAAAATAGCCGTCATTTCCTTCCCGTTGGAGATATTTCGACGTTTAAGCACTCGTTGAACTCCATTTCACAGTGCTAATGTAATGCACAATCATTTAAGCGTCGAAGTAATCAAAATATCACGCAAATCGCGAAGATTTCGTCGATTTTGTCGAAAAATAGCCGTCATTTCCTTCCCGTTGGAGATATTTCGACGTTTAAGCACTCGTTGTACTCCACTTCACAGTGCTAATGCAATGCACAACCATTTAAGCGTCGAAACAACCAGAATATCTCGCAAATCGCGAAGATTTCGTCGATTTTGACGAAAAATAGCCGTCATTTCCTTCCCGTTGGAGATATTTCGTCGTTTAAGCACTCGTTGAACTACATTTCACAGTGCTAATGCAATGCACAACCATTTAAGCGTCGAAACAACCAGAATATCTCGCAAATCGCGAAGATTTCGTTTATTTTGACGAAAAATAGCCGTCATTTCCTTCCCGTTGGAGATATTTCGACGTTTAAGCACTCGTTGTACTCCACTTCACAGTGCTAATGCAATGCACAACCATTTAAGCGTCGAAACAAGCAGAATATCTCGCAAATCGCGAAGATTTCGTCGATTTTGACGAAAAATAGCCGTCATTTCCTTCCCGTTGGAGATATTTCGACGTTTAAGCACTCGTTGAACTCCATTTCACAGTGCTAATGTAATGCACAACCATTTAAGAGTCGAAACAATCAAAATATCTCGCAAATCGCCAAGAATTGATCGATTTTGACGAAAAATAGCCGTCATTTCCTTCCCGTTGGAGATATTTCGTCGTTTAAGCACTCGTTGAACTCCATTTCACAGTGCTAATGCAATGCACAACCATTTAAGCGTCGAAACAACCAGAATATCTCGCAAATCGCGAAGACTTAGTCCATTTTGACGAAAAATGGCCGTCATTTCCTTCTCGTTGGAGATATTTCGACGTTTAAGCACTCGTTGTACTCCACTTCACAGTGCTAATGCAATGCACAACCATTTAAGAGTCGAAAGAATCAAAATATCTCGCAAATCGCCAAGATTTCATCGATTTTGACGAAAAATAGCCGTCATTTCCTTCCCGTTGGAGATATTTCGACGTTTAAGCACTCGTTGAACTCCATTTCACAGTGCTAATGTAATGCACAATCATTTAAGCGTCGAAGTAATCAAAATATCACGCAAATCGCGAAGATTTCGACGATTTTGTCGAAAAATAGCCGTCATTTCCTTCCCGTTGGAGATATTTCGTCGTTTAAGCACTCATTGAACTACATTTCACAGTGCTAATGCAATGCACAACCATTTAAGCGTCGAAACAACCAGAATATCTCGCAAATCGCGAAGATTTCGTTTATTTTGACGAAAAATAGCCGTCATTTCCTTCCCGTTGGAGATATTTCGTCGTTTAAGCACTCGTTGAACTACATTTCACAGTGCTAATGCAATGCACAACCATTTAAGCGTCGAAACAACCAGAATATCTCGCAAATCGCGAAGATTTCGTTTATTTTGACGAAAAATAGCCGTCATTTCCTTCCCGTTGGAGATATTTTGACGTTTAAGCGCTCGTTGAACACCATTTCACAGTGCTAATGCAATGCACAACCATTTAAGCGTCGAAACAACCAGAATATCTCGCAAATCGCGAAGATTTAGTCGATTTTGACGAAAAATAGCCGTCATTTCCTTCCCGTTGGAGATATTTCGACGTTTAAGCGCTCGTTGACCTCGATTTCACAGCGCTAATGCAATGCACAACCATTTAAGCGTCGAAACAACCAGAATATCTCGCAAATCGCGAAGATTACGTCGATTTTGAAGAAAAGTAGCCGTCATTTCCTTCCCGTTGGAGATATTTAGTCGTTTAAGCACTCGTTGAACTCCATTTCACAGTGCTAATGCAATGTACAACCATTTAAGCGTCGAAACAATCAAAATATCTCGCAAATCGCCAAGAATTGATCGATTTTAACGAAAAATAGCAGTCATTTCCTTCCCGTTGGAGATATTTCGTCGTTTAAGCACTCGTTGAACAGTGCTAATGCAATGCACAACCATTTAAGCGCCGAAACAATCAAAATATCTCGCAAATCGCGAAGATTTCGTCGATTTTGACGAAAAATAGCCGTCATTTCCTTCCCGTTGGAGATATTTCGACGTTGAAGCACTCGTTGAACTCCATTTCACGGTGCTAATGCAATGGACAACCATTTAAGCGTCGAAACAAGAAAATTATCTCGCAAATCGCCAAGATTTCGTCGATTTTGACGAAAAATAGCCGTCATTTCCTTCCCGTTGGAGATATTTCGTCGTTTAAGCACGCGTTGAACTCCATTTCACAGTGCTAATGCAATGCACAACCATTTAAGCGTCGAAACAACCAGAATATCTCGCAAATCGCGAAGATTTCGCCGATTTTGACGAAAACTAGCCGTCATTTCCTTCCCGTTGGAGACATTTCGTCGTTTAAGCACTCGCTGAACTCTATTTCACAGCGCTAATGCAATGCACAACCATTTAAGCGTCGAAACAACCAGAATATCTCGCAAATCGCGAAGATTTCGTTTTTTGACGAAAATAGCCGTCATTTCCTTCCCGTTGGAGATATTTTCGTCGTTTAAGCACTCGTTGAACTCCATTTCACAGTGCTAATGCAATGCACAACCATTTAAGCGTCGAAAAACCAGAATATCTCGCAATCGCGAAGACTTAGTCGATTTTGACGAAAATGGCCGTCATTTCCTTCTCGTTGGAGATATTTCGACGTTTAAGCACTCGTTGTACTCCACTTCACAGTGCTAATGCAATGCACAACCATTAAGCGCCGAAACAATCAAAATATCTCGCAAATCGCGAAGATTTCGTCGATTTTGACGAAAATGGCCGTCATTTCCTTCTCGTTGGAGATATTTCGACGTTGAAGCACTCGTGAACTCCATTTCACAGTGCTAATGCAATGCACAACCATTTAAGCGTCGAAACAAGAAATTATCTCGCAAATCGCCAAGATTTCGTCGATTTTTGACGAAAATAGCCGTCATTTCCTTCCCGTTGAGATATTTCGACGTTTAAAGCACTCGTTGAACTTCCATTTCACAGTGCTAATGTAATGCACAATCATTTAAGCGTCGAAGTAATCAAAATATCACGCAAATCGCGAAGATTTCGTCGATTTTGTCGAAAATAGCCGTCATTTCCTTCCCGTTGGAGATATTTCGACGTTTAAGCACTCGTTGTACTCCACTTCACAGTGCTAATGCAATGCACAACCATTTAAGAGTCGAAAGAATCAAAATATCTCGCAAATCGCCAAGATTTCATCGATTTTGACGAAAAATAGCCGTCATTTCCTTCCCGTTGGAGATATTTCGACGTTTAAGCACTCGTTGAACTCCATTTCACAGTGCTAATGTAATGCACAACCATTTAAGCGTCGAAACAACCAGAATATCTCGCAAATCGCGAAGATTTAGTCGATTTTGACGAAAAATAGCCGTCATTTCCTTCCCGTTGGAGATATTTCGACGTTTAAGCGCTCGTTGACCCGATTTCACAGCGCTAATGCAATGCACAACCATTTAAGCGTCGAAACAACCAGAATATCTCGCAAATCGCGAAGATTTCGTCGATTTTGACGAAAAATAGCCGTCATTTCCTTCCCGTTGGAGATATTTCGTCGTTTAAGCACTCGTTGAACTACATTTCACAGTGCTAATGCAATGCACAACCATTTAAGCGTCGAAACAACCAGAATATCTCGCAAATCGCGAAGATTTCGTTTATTTTGACGAAAAATAGCCGTCATTTCCTTCCCGTTGGAGATATTTTGACGTTTAAGCGCTCGTTGAACACCATTTCACAGTGCTAATGCAATGCACAACCATTTAAGCGTCGAAACAACCAGAATATCTCGCAAATCGCGAAGATTACGTCGATTTTGACGAAAAGTAGCCGTCATTTCCTTCCCGTTGGAGATATTTAGTCGTTTAAGCACTCGTTGAACTCCATTTCACAGTGCTAATGCAATGTACAACCATTTAAGCGTCGAAACAATCAAAATATCTCGCAAATCGCGACGATTTCGTCGATTTTGACGAAAAACAGCCGTCATTTCCTTCCCGTTGGAGATATTTTGACGTTTAAGCACTCTTTGAACTCCATTTCACAGTGCTAATGCAATGCACAACCATTTAAGCGTCGAAACAAGAAAAATATCTCGCAAATCGCGAAGATTTCGTCGATTTTGACGAAAAATAGCCGTCATTTCCTTCCCGTTGGAGATATTTCGACGTTTAAGCACTCGTTGAACTCCATTTCACAGTGCTAATGTAATGCACAACCATTTAAGAGTCGAAACAATCAAAATATCTCGCAAATCGCCAAGAATTGATCGATTTTGACGAAAAATAGCCGTCATTTCCTTCCCGTTGGAGATATTTTGACGTTTAAGCGCTCGTTGAACACCATTTCACAGTGCTAATGCAATGCACAACCATTTAAGCGTCGAAACAACCACAATATCTCGCAAATCGCGAAGATTTCGTCGATTTTCACGAAAAATAGCCGTCATTTCCTTCCCGTTGGAGATATTTCGACGTTTAAGCACTCGTTGAACTCCTTTTCACAGTGCTAATGCAATGCACAACCATTTAAGCGTCGAAACAAGAAAATTATCTCGCAAATCGCCAAGATTTCGTCGATTTTGACGAAAAATAGCCGTCATTTCCTTCCCGTTGGAGATATTTCGTCGTTTAAGCACTCGCTGAACTCCATTTCACAGTGCTAATGCAATGCACAACCATTTAAGCGTCGAAACAACCAGAATATCTCGCAAATCGCGAAGATTTCGTCGAGTTGGCGAAAAATAGCCGTCATTTCCTTCCCGTTGGAGATATATCGTCGTTTCAGCACTCGCTGAACTCCATTTCACAGCGCTAATGCAATGCACAACCATTTAAGCGTCGAAACAACCAGAATATCTCGCAAATCGCGAAGATTTCGTTTATTTTGACGAAAAATAGCCGTCATTTCCTTCCCGTTGGAGATATTTCGACGTTTAAGCGCTCGTTGAACTCCATTTCACAGTGCTAATGCAATGCACAACCATTTAAGCGTCGAAACAACCAGAATATCTCGCAAATCGCGAAGATTTCGTCGAGTTTGACGAAAAATAGCCGTCATTTCCTTCCCGTTGGAGATATTTCGTCGTTTAAGCACTCGTTGAACTCCATTTCACAGTGCTAATGCAATGCACAACCATTTAAGCGTCGAAACAACCAGAATATCTCGCAAATCGCGAATACTTAGTCGATTTTGACGAAAAATGGCCGTCATTTCCTTCTCGTTGGAGATATTTCGACGTTTAAGCACTCGTTGTACTCCACTTCACAGTGCTAATGCAATGCACAACCATTTAAGCGCCGAAACAATCAAAATATCTCGCAAATCGCGAAGATTTCGTCGATTTTGACGAAAAATGGCCGTCATTTCCTTCTCGTTGGAGATATTTCGACGTTGAAGCACTCGTTGAACCCCATTTCACAGTGCTAATGCAATGCACAACCATTTAAGCGTCGAAACAAGAAAATTATCTCGCAAATCGCCAAGATTTCGTCGATTTTGACGAAAAATAGCCGTCATTTCCTTCCCGTTGGAGATATTTCGACGTTTAAGCACTCGTTGAACTCCATTTCACAGTGCTAATGTAATGCACAATCATTTAAGCGTCGAAGTAATCAAAATATCACGCAAATCGCGAAGATTTCGTCGATTTTGTCGAAAAATAGCCGTCATTTCCTTCCCGTTGGAGATATTTCGACGTTTAAGCACTCGTTGTACTCCACTTCACAGTGCTAATGCAATGCACAACCATTTAAGCGTCGAAACAATCAAAATATCTCGCAAATCGCCAAGATTTCATCGATTTTGACGAAAAATAGCCGTCATTTCCTTCCCGTTGGAGATATTTCGACGTTTAAGCACTCGTTGTACTCCACTTCACAGTGCTAATGCAATGCACAACCATTTAAGCGCCGAAACAATCAAAATATCTCGCAAATCGCGAAGACTTAGTCGATTTTGACGAAAAATAGCCGTCATTTCCTTCCCGTTGGAGATATTTCGACGTTTAAGCACTCGTTGTACTCCACTTCACAGTGCTAATGCAATGCACAACCATTTAAGCGCCGAAACAATCAAAATATCTCGCAAATCGCGAAGATTTCGTCGATTTTGACGAAAAATAGCCGTCATTTCCTTCCCGTTGGAGATATTTCGACGTTGAAGCACTCGTTGAACTCCATTTCACGGTGCTAATGCAATGGACAACCATTTAAGCGTCGAAACAAGAAAATTATCTCGCAAATCGCCAAGATTTCGTCGATTTTGACGAAAAATAGCCGTCATTTCCTTCCCGTTGGAGATATTTCGTCGTTTAAGCACGCGTTGAACTCCATTTCACAGTGCTAATGCAATGCACAACCATTTAAGCGTCGAAACAACCAGAATATCTCGCAAATCGCGAAGATTTCGCCGATTTTGACGAAAACTAGCCGTCATTTCCTTCCCGTTGGAGACATTTCGTCGTTTAAGCACTCGCTGAACTCTATTTCACAGCGCTAATGCAATGCACAACCATTTAAGCGTCGAAACAACCAGAATATCTCGCAAATCGCGAAGATTTCGTTTATTTTGAAGAAAAATATCCGTCACTTCCTTCCCGTTGGAGATATTTCGTCGTTTAAGCACTCGTTGAACTCCATTTCACAGTGCTAATGCAATGCACAACCATTTAAGCGTCGAAACAACCAGAATATCTCGCAAATCGCGAAGACTTAGTCGATTTTGACGAAAAATGGCCGTCATTTCCTTCTCGTTGGAGATATTTCGACGTTTAAGCACTCGTTGTACTCCACTTCACAGTGCCAATGCAATGCACAACCATTTAAGCGCCGAAACAATCAAAATATCTCGCAAATCGCGAAGATTTCGTCGATTTTGACGAAAAATGGCCGTCATTTCCTTCTCGTTGGAGATATTTCGACGTTGAAGCACTCGTTGAACTCCATTTCACAGTGCTAATGCAATGCACAACCATTTAAGCGTCGAAACAAGAAAATTATCTCGCAAATCGCCAAGATTTCGTCGATTTTGACGAAAAATAGCCGTCATTTCCTTCCCGTTGGAGATATTTCGACGTTTAAGCACTCGTTGAACTCCATTTCACAGTGCTAATGTAATGCACAATCATTTAAGCGTCGAAGTAATCAAAATATCACGCAAATCGCGAAGATTTCGTCGATTTTGTCGAAAAATAGCCGTCATTTCCTTCCCGTTGGAGATATTTCGACGTTTAAGCACTCGTTGTACTCCACTTCACAGTGCTAATGCAATGCACAACCATTTAAGAGTCGAAAGAATCAAAATATCTCGCAAATCGCCAAGATTTCATCGATTTTGACGAAAAATAGCCGTCATTTCCTTCCCGTTGGAGATATTTCGACGTTTAAGCACTCGTTGAACTCCATTTCACAGTGCTAATGTAATGCACAATCATTTAAGCGTCGAAGTAATCAAAATATCACGCAAATCGCGAAGATTTCGTCGATTTTGTCGAAAAATAGCCGTCATTTCCTTCCCGTTGGAGATATTTCGACGTTTAAGCACTCGTTGTACTCCACTTCACAGTGCTAATGCAATGCACAACCATTTAAGCGTCGAAACAACCAGAATATCTCGCAAATCGCGAAGATTTCGTCGATTTTGACGAAAAATAGCCGTCATTTCCTTCCCGTTGGAGATATTTCGTCGTTTAAGCACTCGTTGAACTACATTTCACAGTGCTAATGCAATGCACAACCATTTAAGCGTCGAAACAACCAGAATATCTCGCAAATCGCGAAGATTTCGTTTATTTTGACGAAAAATAGCCGTCATTTCCTTCCCGTTGGAGATATTTTGACGTTTAAGCGCTCGTTGAACACCATTTCACAGTGCTAATGCAATGCACAACCATTTAAGCGTCGAAACAACCAGAATATCTCGCAAATCGCGAAGATGTAGTCGATTTTGACGAAAAATAGCCGTCATTTCCTTCCCGTTGGAGATATTTCGACGTTTAAGCGCTCGTTGACCTCGATTTCACAGCGCTAATGCAATGCACAACCATTTAAGCGTCGAAACAACCAGAATATCTCGCAAATCGCGAAGATTACGTCGATTTTGACGAAAAGTAGCCGTCATTTCCTTCCCGTTGGAAATATTTAGTCGTTTAAGCACTCGTTGAACTCCATTTCACAGTGCTAATGCAATGTACAACCATTTAAGCGTCGAAACAATCAAAATATCTCGCAAATCGCGACGATTTCGTCGATTTTGACGAAAAACAGCCGTCATTTCCTTCCCGTTGGAGATATTTCGACGTTTAAGCACTCTTTGAACTCCATTTCACAGTGCTAATGCAATGCACAACCATTTAAGCGTCGAAACAAGAAAAATATCTCGCAAATCGCGAAGATTTCGTCGATTTTGACGAAAAATAGCCGTCATTTCCTTCCCGTTGGAGATATTTCGACGTTTAAGCACTCGTTGAACTCCATTTCACAGTGCTAATGTAATGCACAACCATTTAAGAGTCGAAACAATCAAAATATCTCGCAAATCGCCAAGAATTGATCGATTTTGACGAAAAAATAGCCGTCATTTCCTTCCCGTTGGAGATATTTCGTCGTTTAAGCACTCGTTGAACTCCATTTCACAGTGCTAATGCAATGCACAACCATTTAAGCGTCGAAACAACCAGAATATCTCGGCAAATCGCGAAGACTTAGTCGATTTTGACGAAAAATGGCCGTCATTTCCTTCTCGTGGAGATATTTCGGACGTTTAAGCACTCGTTGTACTCCACTTCACAGTGCTAATGCAATGCACAACCATTTAAGCGCCGAAACAATCAAAATATCTCGCAAATCGCGAAGATTTCGTCGATTTTGACGAAAAATGGCCGTCTTTCCTTCTCGTTGGAGATATTTCGACGTTGAAGCACTCGTTGAACTCCATTTTACAGTGCTAATGCAATGCACAACCATTTAAGCGTCGAAACAAGAAAATTATCTCGCAAAATCGCCAAGATTTCGTCGATTTTGACGAAAAATAGCCGTCATTTCCTTCCCGTTGGAGATATTTCGACGTTTAAGCACTCGTTGAACTCCATTTCACAGTGCTAATGTAATGCACAATCATTTTAAGCGTCGAAGTAATCAAAATATCACGCAAATCGCGAAGATTTCGTCGATTTTGTCGAAAATTAGCCGTCATTTCCTTCCCGTTGGAGATATTTCGACGTTTAAGCACTCGTTGTACTCCACTTCACAGTGCTAATGCAATGCACAACCATTTAAGCGTCGAAACAACCAGAATATCTCGCAAATCGCGAAGATTTCGTCGATTTTGACGAAAAATAGCCGTCATTTCCTTCCCGTTGGAGATATTTCGTCGTTTAAGCACTCGTTGAACTACATTTCACAGTGCTAATGCAATGCACAACCATTTAAGCGTCGAAACAGCCAGAATATCTCGCAAAATCGCGAAGATTTCGTTTATTTTGACGAAAAATAGCCGTCATTTCCTTCCCGTTGGAGGATATTTTGACGTTTAAGCGCTCGTTGAACACCATTTCACAGTGCTAATGCAATGCACAACCATTTAAGCGTCGAAACAACCAGAATATCTCGCAAATCGCGAAGATTTAGTCGATTTTGACGAAAAATAGCCGTCATTTCCTTCCCGTTGGAGATATTTCGACGTTTAAGCGCTCGTTGACCTCGATTTCACAGCGCTAATGCAATGCACAACCATTTAAGCGTCGAAACAACCAGAATATCTCGCAAATCGCGAAGATTACGTCGATTTTGACGAAAAGTAGCCGTCATTTCCCTTCCCGTTGGAGATATTTAGTCGTTTAAGCACTCGTTGAACTCCATTTCACAGTGCTAATGCAATGTACAACCATTTAAGGCGTCGAAACAATCAAAATATCTCGCAAATCGCGACGATTTCGTCGATTTTGACGAAAAATAGCCGTCATTTCCTTCCCGTTGGAGATATTTCGACGTTTAAGCACTCTTTGAACTCCATTTCACAGTGCTAATGCAATGCACAACCATTTAAGCGTCGAAACAAGAAAAATATCTCGCAAAATCGCGAAGATTTCGTCGATTTTGACGAAAAAATAGCCGTCATTTCCTTCCCGTTGGAGATATTAAGCACTCGTTGAACTCCATTTCACAGTGCTAATGTAATGCACAACCATTTAAGAGTCGAAACAATCAAAATATCTCGCAAATCGCCAAGAATTGATCGATTTTGACGAAAAATAGCCGTCATTTCCTTCCCGTTGGAGATATTTCGTCGTTTAAGCACTCGTTGAACTCCATTTCACAGTGCTAATGTAATGCACAATCATTTAAGCGTCGAAGTAATCAAAATATCACGCAAATCGCGAAGATTTCGTCGATTTTGTCGAAAAATAGCCGTCATTTCCTTCCCGTTGGAGATATTTCGACGTTTAAGCACTCGTTGTACTCCACTTCACAGTGCTAATGCAATGCACAACCATTTAAGAGTCGAAAGAATCAAAATATCTCGCAAATCGCCAAGATTTCATCGATTTTGACGAAAAATAGCCGTCATTTCCTTCCCGTTGGAGATATTTCGACGTTTAAGCACTCGTTGAACTCCATTTCACAGTGCTAATGTAATGCACAATCATTTAAGCGTCGAAGTAATCAAAATATCACGCAAATCGCGAAGATTTCGTAGATTTTGTCGAAAAATAGCCGTCATTTCCTTCCCGTTGGAGATATTTCGACGTTTAAGCACTCGTTGTACTCCACTTCACAGTGCTAATGCAATGCACAACCATTTAAGCGTCGAAACAACCAGAATATCTCGCAAATCGCGAAGATTTCGTCGATTTTGACGAAAAATAGCCGTCATTTCCTTCCCGTTGGAGATATTTCGTCGTTTAAGCACTCGTTGAACTACATTTCACAGTGCTAATGCAATGCACAACCATTTAAGCGTCGAAACAACCAGAATATCTCGCAAATCGCGAAGATTTCGTTTATTTTGACGAAAAATAGCCGTCATTTCCTTCCCGTTGGAGATATTTTGACGTTTAAGCGCTCGTTGAACACCATTTCACAGTGCTAATGCAATGCACAACCATTTAAGCGTCGAAACAACCAGAATATCTCGCAAATCGCGAAGATGTAGTCGATTTTGACGAAAAATAGCCGTCATTTCCTTCCCGTTGGAGATATTTCGACGTTTAAGCGCTCGTTGACCTCGATTTCACAGCGCTAATGCAATGCACAACCATTTAAGCGTCGAAACAACCAGAATATCTCGCAAATCGCGAAGATTACGTCGATTTTGACGAAAAGTAGCCGTCATTTCCTTCCCGTTGGAAATATTTAGTCGTTTAAGCACTCGTTGAACTCCATTTCACAGTGCTAATGCAATGTACAACCATTTAAGCGTCGAAACAATCAAAATATCTCGCAAATCGCGACGATTTCGTCGATTTTGACGAAAAACAGCCGTCATTTCCTTCCCGTTGGAGATATTTCGACGTTTAAGCACTCTTTGAACTCCATTTCACAGTGCTAATGCAATGCACAACCATTTAAGCGTCGAAACAAGAAAAATATCTCGCAAATCGCGAAGATTTCGTCGATTTTGACGAAAAATAGCCGTCATTTCCTTCCCGTTGGAGATATTTCGACGTTTAAGCACTCGTTGAACTCCATTTCACAGTGCTAATGTAATGCACAACCATTTAAGAGTCGAAACAATCAAAATATCTCGCAAATCGCGAAGATTTCGTCGATTTTGACGAAAAATGGCCGTCATTTCCTTCTCGTTGGAGATATTTCGACGTTGAAGCACTCGTTGAACTCCATTTTACAGTGCTAATGCAATGCACAACCATTTAAGCGTCGAAACAAGAAAATTATCTCGCAAATCGCCAAGATTTCGTCGATTTTGACGAAAAATAGCCGTCATTTCCTTCCCGTTGGAGATATTTCGACGTTTAAGCACTCGTTGAACTCCATTTCACAGTGCTAATGTAATGCACAATCATTTAAGCGTCGAAGTAATCAAAATATCACGCAAATCGCGAAGATTTCGTCGATTTTGTCGAAAATTAGCCGTCATTTCCTTCCCGTTGGAGATATTTCGACGTTTAAGCACTCGTTGTACTCCACTTCACAGTGCTAATGCAATGCACAACCATTTAAGCGTCGAAACAACCAGAATATCTCGCAAATCGCGAAGATTTCGTCGATTTTGACGAAAAATAGCCGTCATTTCCTTCCCGTTGGAGATATTTCGTCGTTTAAGCACTCGTTGAACTACATTTCACAGTGCTAATGCAATGCACAACCATTTAAGCGTCGAAACAGCCAGAATATCTCGCAAATCGCGAAGATTTCGTTTATTTTGACGAAAAATAGCCGTCATTTCCTTCCCGTTGGAGATATTTTGACGTTTAAGCGCTCGTTGAACACCATTTCACAGTGCTAATGCAATGCACAACCATTTAAGCGTCGAAACAACCAGAATATCTCGCAAATCGCGAAGATTTAGTCGATTTTGACGAAAAATAGCCGTCATTTCCTTCCCGTTGGAGATATTTCGACGTTTAAGCGCTCGTTGACCTCGATTTCACAGCGCTAATGCAATGCACAACCATTTAAGCGTCGAAACAACCAGAATATCTCGCAAATCGCGAAGATTTCGTCGATTTTGACGAAAAATAGCCGTCATTTCCTTCCCGTTGGAGATATTTCGTCGTTTAAGCACTCGTTGAACTACATTTCACAGTGCTAATGCAATGCACAACCATTTAAGCGTCGAAACAACCAGAATATCTCGCA
This sequence comes from Bombus vancouverensis nearcticus, assembly GCF_051014615.1. Lineage (NCBI taxonomy): Eukaryota > Metazoa > Arthropoda > Insecta > Hymenoptera > Apidae > Bombus > Bombus vancouverensis. The sequence goes on from NW_027469010.1 coordinate 25,575, forward strand.
AATCGCGAAGATTTCGTTTATTTTGACGAAAAATAGCCGTCATTTCCTTCCCGTTGGAGATATTTTGACGTTTAAGCGCTCGTTGAACACCATTTCACAGTGCTAATGCAATGCACAACCATTTAAGCGTCGAAACAACCAGAATATCTCGCAAATCGCGAAGATTACGTCGATTTTGACGAAAAGTAGCCGTCATTTCCTTCCCGTTGGAGATATTTAGTCGTTTAAGCACTCGTTGAACTCCATTTCACAGTGCTAATGCAATGTACAACCATTTAAGCGTCGAAACAATCAAAATATCTCGCAAATCGCGACGATTTCGTCGATTTTGACGAAAAACAGCCGTCATTTCCTTCCCGTTGGAGATATTTTGACGTTTAAGCACTCTTTGAACTCCATTTCACAGTGCTAATGCAATGCACAACCATTTAAGCGTCGAAACAAGAAAAATATCTCGCAAATCGCGAAGATTTCGTCGATTTTGACGAAAAATAGCCGTCATTTCCTTCCCGTTGGAGATATTTCGACGTTTAAGCACTCGTTGAACTCCATTTCACAGTGCTAATGTAATGCACAACCATTTAAGAGTCGAAACAATCAAAATATCTCGCAAATCGCCAAGAATTGATCGATTTTGACGAAAAATAGCCGTCATTTCCTTCCCGTTGGAGATATTTTGACGTTTAAGCGCTCGTTGAACACCATTTCACAGTGCTAATGCAATGCACAACCATTTAAGCGTCGAAACAACCACAATATCTCGCAAATCGCGAAGATTTCGTCGATTTTCACGAAAAATAGCCGTCATTTCCTTCCCGTTGGAGATATTTCGACGTTTAAGCACTCGTTGAACTCCTTTTCACAGTGCTAATGCAATGCACAACCATTTAAGCGTCGAAACAAGAAAATTATCTCGCAAATCGCCAAGATTTCGTCGATTTTGACGAAAAATAGCCGTCATTTCCTTCCCGTTGGAGATATTTCGTCGTTTA